>NW_024884127.1:0-20190 GCF_019059575.1 Amphibalanus amphitrite | reverse complement strand
GAGAGGGAGATAGAGAGAGAGAGGTTATCACCACCGTTCACTAAGCTTCATCGGCCAAGCCATAGACTAATATCATGGAGAAGAGATAGCGCATTGTGTCGATCTAGGAAGAAGCTGGCGTCTAATTTTCCAACAGAATATACCTATAACTGGGGCTCGTTGTCACGTTCTTCGTAAATACAGCCGGAGTATTTTCTAAACACGCTACAGCTTTAGATAAACTTGCGTGGCTTCCGCCTACAAGCATCCCGGTCAAATGAGTTATACGGGATTAATGCATCGGCATATAGGCAGATCCCAAATCTGATTCCCAGCGTTCCCACTGAGGATGGTCGACGTCGCTCGACGACAGGTTTTTGACGCGAGGCCAATTTGAGAGGCAGAAAAATCGCAGGATGCCTTTTTTAGCCCAAAGTCAAAGTCACCGACGAGTTTCACCAGCCACGCGAAAGAAGACTTCCACTGCCGGGACACTGTCTTTAGAAATAATAATTATAAAAATAAACTTAAAACACATACACATACACACACACACAGCCGGTGATTTTTTTCTTTTGGTAAAACTGACTTCGACACATTAGGTATCCACCTACCTTTTGATGAGCTGATGTCAGCAGTGATTTCTGCAGTGGTGAAGCGTAGTTGATTTCCAACAAACTGCAGTTCGTTATTTTGCACTTTTTTCACCACTTTCACTCCTTTTACCACTTTCACACCACATGAAAACGCACCTACAAAGCAACACGTGTAATTCCGCGTAGGTACACTACCTACGTTCCACGGCGTCAGTTGAGGATTACTCTAGAACTTGGCAGGCTGCCAGCGAGTCTTCGCCCGGGGCTGGGGTTCGACATGGGCCAGCGGTCGGGCCTGTGTCATAAGTGTCCGCTACCTAATGCCTATATCATAAAGGAAATTGCTACGCCACAGGTGGATAAGAGGATATTAGTGCATTGTCAAAGCGCGTTTTAGTGTGTTTTTTCATTTGTGCTTGCCGAGTGTTATGTAGGACTACGAGTACCTACGCTGATCCCAAGTGTTTTTACCGCAAAATGCTGTAATAAGCATTCATACCACAAAAACCTTCAACCATCCGGTCTTTATTGAAACCTGTAATATTGAAACAACAACATTTATAATATGGAATTGAACAAAAAGCGAATTCTAGCCGCAATTGGCAAAGCCACCACTGTGGCGCGGAGGCAGCCGCTGCCAAGTCGCTAGATCCTGGGAATTTCGCGCGAAAATGAGCGGCCTCGCAAGGATACCCGCCAAAGTCGCCAGATCTGGGGAGTTTCGCGCGAAAAATCAGCGGGAACATTGAGGCGTTTCGCAAACTGGCGTCACCAGCCGTGCGCGCGCGCGCGCGTTGTTACAATGTCACCAGCAGTACCAACTGTGAAAATGGCCTCGGCACTTGCACCCCACGGCCGTAAAATAATATTGCGACAAATCATACCACCAGACCGCGGCCGGCCGGCACTGGCGACGCGCCGAAAAATCAAACGGCTGCGCGCGCCAACGTCAGCGCGCATGCGCGGCCGATCAACAACGCACACGATACGCGGGGCTGCCCTCAACGGGTCACCGGTAGATAGATCGAAAGAGAGAGTGAGAGTGAGAGAGAGAGAGACAGAGCGAGATACAGAGAATCTGGGCGGTTGATTGTATTATGTACAGAGTGGCTGGCGGCGCCCTGCCTGAGAAGCTGTCTCGCCTGGCGGAGCCAGCGCCGCCCAGCGGGCGACACGCGTAGTAAAACTTCGCTAGCCGCTCACGAGATGGCAGCAGCAGCAGCGGTAGCGACCGGCAGAAGGTAATAATATACAGGTACGCACATACAGCTCACTATAATATACGTATGTATCACCCAATCAAATTAACGATAGAAACGGTGGCGCTCGCGCCGGCGCATCCAGTAATTACAAACTTCACAATCACACGCGAGATGGCACTGGCATCGGCGCCGGCCGCCCGGTACCACCAATACGAATCGCAGAGAGATAGAGAGAGAGGCGAGATTTCTACATTGATAACTCGAGCCCTCCACACCCAGCGCACCACCACACGGAGAACATCGTATTCGCCACTCTTCGACCCTCTCACACTCACACTCACTCGCGCATTTTCACGAATCTGTTAACGACCAAGCACATCACTGAATGTGAATGTAAGGACCGCGCAACACTGAAAAGGCAGGCGGGCTCAGGGGGACCGGGGGGAGGGGGGAGCACACTGCTAGATCCGGCTGGCTGGTCAGGGGAGGGGACGGGGGGAGGGCGGGACGGGAGCTTGTCCGCTCCGGGGCTCACTGGGCCGACCGGAGTGACACCTGGTGGCCGCGCGCCAAGCCGAGGTGAGTGCAGTCGCCGCCAGGGCGGCGCCACGTGTCACAACTCACTGAAACGGGAGACGTCGGCTGTCAGGGCAGATCCTCGGGAGTATTCATGTCAAATTACGGTTGATAAGTAACTCTGATCAACACAGTCGATGTCCCACTAGTTGACAAGCAATACAGCGATAACACCTTCAGAAAAGTAACAA
Organism: Amphibalanus amphitrite; assembly: GCF_019059575.1. NCBI lineage: Eukaryota > Metazoa > Arthropoda > Thecostraca > Balanomorpha > Balanidae > Amphibalanus > Amphibalanus amphitrite. The sequence goes on along the minus strand of NW_024884127.1, from coordinate 17,646 downwards.
GCACTTACTCTTCCAGAGTTTCCCAAAGCAAATCTTTGACGCCTGTACTCTGAATGCTAAGTGCTCACTTGTTCGTGTCTACCTGATACCTCAGAACAATATGACTTCTCTCACCTATCACTGCAAGACCACCTCTGACCCATCCACTCCCCTTCCTTCAACATCTCCTTCAAGCATGCCTCTCACATGGTTACAACACATCCCATCCCTCTCCCACCATCCCTCCCTCCCTCCATCCATCCCTCCTCCCCCTATCCTACCTTCGCGGGTGGCGCGTCATTCACGAGTGGTTGTTGGCGGGCGCCGTCTCCCTGCCTGCCGGCGACTGGGGGCTGGCGTCCCGACGAGGCGGCATCCTCTCGTTCATCGCGTCCAGACCCTTAGCCTCCTCGAAGGAGGCAATCTTGTGGTTGGGTGAGAAGCCTTGCAGGGCGCTGCGGAGGGTGACTTTTCCTCCCGAGAGAGCGCCCAGAGGCAGGGCGCCGGTCGGCGTGAGGCCCTTCAGCTGGAGCACCGACTCGTTCTCCTCTCTGTGGGGGGAGAGGGAGGGAGGGGAGGGTCAGAAGGAAAGTGGTGTCCAGAAGTGATGGGGTGTGAGGGAGAAGGGCAGTAAAAGCCACAGTGTCACATCGACAGCAGTGGAAAACCCCAATGATGATATTTATAGAACTGTTAAACATTACATTTTACTAAGCCCATTAACAACAAAAAAAGATACAGGATATGCTCCGTAGAGCTTGTTATAAAAGTATGTATTACAGGGTGTCCACGTCAAAAGTGTACCCAGACTTTTCTCCATATTTTATCTTAAAAACATCACACTCACGAACAATTGCCCTCGTTTGAGAGCCAAGGCAATGGCAAAACATTTGCTATGCTTTTCAACTGTGCTCGGCACTCTGCTGACCAGCGCGTGCCGTCTAGAGCAACTGCTCTATATGAGCCCCTTTGCGTCGGGCCACCGCCGGCAGATGGACCGTCTGGAGGTGGGTGATCGCCTGGTCAACCATGTGGGAAGGAAGGCGACGGATCTCGTCGATGATGACGTCTTTCAGGTCCTGGGTCGACCCTGGATTGCCAGCGTATGCACAAGTCCTTGAGAAAGCCCCACAAGAAGAAATCTAGAGGGCTGAGGTCGGGCGAGTGGGGAGCCCATTCCACCGCGCTTTTCAAGCTGATGTGGCGGTCAGGAAAGCGCTCCTCCAGGAATTCCAGCGACCGTTTGGCGGTGTGAGGCGGCGCCCCGTCCTGTTGAAACCATTCTTCATGGCGACGGATCCCGCGTCTCCGCTTCAGCTCTCGCCAGAATGGTTCCAGTGCCTCCGAGACATAGCGTTCTAGCGTTACGGTGTTGTGTTTGTCTCTCCCCTGTCGTCTTCGAAAAAGAAAGGGCCGATAAGGCCCCCTCCATGCCTCATTGCCACCCAAACCGATACTTTCCTGCTGTGCAGAGGCATGGTCTGAACTTTTTCTAGGCAATGGGATCCCAGTGCACGGGGCATTGTGGGATTTCACATGCCACGGTCCGTCTGCCGGCGGTGGCCCGACGCAAAGCGGCTCATATAGAGAAGTTGCTCTAGACGGCACGCGCTGGTCATCAGAGTGCCGAACACAGTTGAAAAGCATAGCAAATGTTTTGCCATTGCCTTGGCTCTCAAACGAGGGCAATTGTTTGTGAGTGTAATGTTTTTAAGATAAAATACGGAGAAAAGTCTGGGTACACTTTTGACGTGGACACCCGGTATATTGTCAATAATCATAAGTCGTATACAAAGCTATGCAGCATTTATATAAATTGGTATATGAAAAGTAACGTAAAAAATATTATGCAGCTACTGTCTTCCCCAATACATGCAAAAAATAGAAAATATTCAACCACTTCAGTTTCTACAAAACCCAGCAAAAGTAATTTCCTTCCAAAAAATCACTAGATTTATAACAATACGAATTACACCACAACTCAAAGCGATCGTAAATAGCCGTAGATACTGCGCTCCAGCGTTTATGGCGCGGGCCTGACCTGAGCACGGAGAAGACGCGCGCCATTTTGCCGATGGCGCGAATCTTGTTGCGGATCACCTCCTTTCTCAGTGCGGCTGCTCGCTCTGGAGGCCAGAGCACGAGTTAGCCGGCGCGACGGACAATAGGGGGGAAACACAGGGAAACGCAGGGAAACACAGGGAAACACGGGGAGAGACAGGGAAGAAAGAGGCAATACAGGGGACACAGGACAATAGGCCGGAGCAGGAGCTAGCCGGCGTGACGGACAACGGGGGGAAACACGGGGTAACGCAGGGAAACACAGGGAAACACGGGGAGGGACAGGGGAATACAGGGACAGAGGAGTAGAGGCCAGAGCAAGAGTTAGCCGGCGTGACGGATAACGGGTAAACACGGGGTAACGCAGGGAAACACAGGGAAACACGGGGGGAGACAGGGAAGAAAGAGGCAATACAGGGGACACAGGACAATAGGCCGGAGCAGGAGCTAGCCGGCGTGACGGACAACGGGGGGAAACACGGGGTAACGCAGGGAAACACAGGGAAACACGGGGAGGGACAGGGGAATACAGGGACAGAGGAGTAGAGGCCAGAGCAAGAGTTAGCCGGCGTGACGGATAACGGGTAAACACGGGGTAACGCAGGGAAACACAGGGAAACACGGGGAGAGACAGGGAAGAAAGAGGCAATACAGGGGACACAGGACAATAGGCCGGAGCAGGAGCTAGCCGGCGTGACGGACAACGGGGGGAAACACGGGGTAACGCAGGGAAACACAGGGAAACACGGGGAGGGACAGGGGAATACAGGGACAGAGGAGTAGAGGCCAGAGCAAGAGTTAGCCGGCGTGACGGATAACGGGTAAACACGGGGTAACATGGGGAAACACGGAGGGAGAAATTGGGATATAAGGAGGAAACGTGGGAAACCCTGAGAAAAGACAGAGCAAGAGTAAGCCGGTGCGAGGAACTTCGGGGGAAAAGGGAAACACTGAAAATATGGATATAATACGGGAAACATGAGCATTTAGGAAGCACATGGAAAGAGAGGAAAAATGGCAGCACAAAATAATTAGGCACATTATACGAGATAGGACGAATCCAGGGTAGTCAGCAAGGGAAACAAGTAATTCAAATGTAAGCCACAGCACAAAGTTGTCAACGCGGGGAATTCGGAACGGCGTTAAGTACTGAATATGAAAATAAGATTTGCGGACTCATTGCCAGCGTGGTCATTTACGACCAGAAAATGGCCAGTCCTATGTGATGAATCTCAAAATCACGGGCAAGGAAAGGACACAGGGCATTCAGCAGGGCTCAACAATGACTGGGGGAATGGATAAAAAACAATATGTTTACGCCATACATCAAGGTGGGACAATTAATCTAGAGGTAAATCAACATTAATTGTAAGAAATACAATATACATGATAGACGTACAAAAAGAATATCAAGATAACCAAGCACAAATAGCTAACGATAGTTAAAGCTACTTTACATTTAAAAATAACAGCATACCTATTTTACACAAATTACATGGTTTCAAGGCCGTACAGTTCAAAATCAATAGAAAACGTGAAATTAAAGTCACGCTGGTGATGTGATGATAATGTACAAAATGAATAAGATGGATATAGATTAATAGAAACAATGAAATATTTCATTACAAAAGCTAAATAACTGAACTTAACAATAGATGGAATAATGCCAACAAAATCATTTCGGGCACGGAGAGCCACCCAGCACCACTGAAAACCACAACCTTTGTACACCTTCACCATGGGACCAAATATTCACCCCATAGCAACCCTTCACACGACCACAAAGCAGGCCCCAAATACTGGTCTAAACCGGTACTACCAAGCAATGCACACACAACCAGGACATCATAGGACTCAGACTGTTAGTATCAGATGGACCACGCACGCAGCATTATACGCACACACACGCACACACAAAACACAACCATGCGTGTTAGTCGATGCAGAGAGTTCATGTTCAGTTTACACCGGGTTCTTCGGTGGATCCGTTGAAAAACTGCAATCGAATAGGGTCTGCAAAAATCACATCGTTATCTAGGCTGGATCGGACGGCGAAATAATGCCCTACATATGCCATGTCTAAGTTGACGATCATACCATAGCCAACTCTAACCATATACTGAAATGGAAATCTTCGGAATGTATCTTCAGGACATTGCCAAAGGCCCAAACAGGATGGATTCTTGCTGCACTTAAGAGCCTGAAATCCATCATAAGAGCAAAATGCACAAAACTACGACCAAACTAGTTGCTCTGGCATTCACTAATGCCCAAAAGATGTCGGAAAACAACATGAAGATATCAAGCAGCAAGTGGCATCCGATACAAGCAAAACTACTGGCATTCTCACCCCGTTCCTTAAAAGTTCCATAGCAGGCCAAATCAATTAATACGAAAAACACCCTATCATCTTATTTTTGTCTTGTCAATAACGAAAAAGCACTTCAAGCAAAATGATGAAGATTGTATGGAATAATTTTGAAACATAAGTGCCGAATGTATATGGGAATTAAAAACATTTTCGACACGAATCTTCAGAATCCGGTAAAACCAGCACCTGATTTGTCTTCTTGAGAAATAAAAGTCCTAAGATCACAAACTTCTTCAATATAATCCCGTTATTATGCAACCCTAACACGATTTCTAAGCGCTATTATTTACAATCATGCATTGCTCCAGGTTTACTTCATGCGTTGTGAGTGTGTATGCGTGTGCGCAAGTACGGTCGCTGTTTAATGATGCATGTTGCCACTGATGTTAAATTGACGTGGCATTGACGTGAAGCTGACGTCTCTCAGTGAATTCAGTGCAGTGTTCGGTATCCAGTGCCATATTTCGTGACCACATTAACCCTCGCAAGCACATGGGGGGGTTGCCACCCCCCCCCCCCCCGGCAGTCTTTCTGCTCTGCACTCAACATTTTTAGAGCTAGAAGGCTGATTTTTCGTATAGCTGCTCGTCTATCCTTTCTTATGTCCACTGAAAATTTCAAGTTTCTGTGATTTTTGGTTTCGGAGATATGACCTTGTTTTTCAGGTCATGTCATGACCCAAATGGCCAATTCTCAACATCTTGCGTTTGCCATGGGCCTTGTGAGCTTTTGACACCCTGATTTCGGCCTTTTTTGCCAGTCTTACCTCCCACCTATCATGGAACATGTTGTTCGACGATGTACAGGGGTCAAGGTCAGGGTCAAGGTCAACCTAGGTCATCTAAGATAATTGCGTTTTAGGCAAGCTGAAGTTACTTTTTGTGAAGTTTTTTGACTGCATTTTTTGGTAAAAGCTTCTCAGATCATGATTTCATGTGATATGGACCCAAAAACAATCGGTGCACACATCAGTATACACACAGACACACACAGACATACAAACACATATAATTGACCTTGACCTAACTTGACCTGAAATGACCTCAGCAGCAAAATTCTGGTCGGATAGTGTGACAAAGAGGTTCTAGCTGGCTTGGCACCAGAAAACAGCATCGTCATCGGTATTTGATAAGCAGCGCACTTGATATCCAACGGTGACCCAAAACAGCAACATTTTTTAGTTTGACCTGACCTGGAAGGTCAATGACTGACCTGAGAAGGTAAAACTGGGTATCTTTGGATTCGTCTCTTCCCAAAGAATCTGTTTGGTCTTTACTGCTAAGCTCTATCTCCAACAGGAACGAAATGGCGCGGGGGGGGGGGTGGCAACCACCCCCCCCCCCATGTGCGTTCTAGGATGGGAAAATGGCATGTGCGGGCGAGGGTTAACCTTTAGTTTCACTTAACTACAATACCTCAACCTCTAAGCATACGGGCGACTAGGTAACTATGGCAACCACTCTACACTAGTTATGTCTAGGGTTCTACAAACTATCACCCAAAACCCTTTCCGCACACCAAAAGCACGCACAGGACGAAAACCATCCACGCAGAAAACTTTCACCGAAGCGGACAGAACCCACCACCATCTTGCCCGACATTCTGTTCTGCGGACTGCGCGGATCCTGCTAGCGCTAACCACTAACAGAACAAGCAAACTTCACGCCCGTGCTCGCGCGCTGGTCGTGACACGTTCGCCACACTTGCCTGGATCTGTAAGTTTTCACAACGGAAGAGCGAGTGATTGCGGAGACACAGCGCAACGCAAGCCGAGGTATGAAAAAGGCAGAGGCGGCGTCAATGGGGAGAGGGGGAGAGAGGGGGAGAGAGAGAGGGGGGAACCTGCCGTACTATTGTGATGAAGTGATGTTTTTACTTCCAAACGGGTAACGCAAACAGCAATTGTTATAGAGAGCTATCGAGAATGTGTGCTCTACTGACATTATTTGATTTTAATCGGCGTATCTAAAATTAATAATTTCATCACAGTTGTAAGGCAGGTTTGTCAAATCATGAGTTCCTCATGAGACTTCTTTCGTCGACATGGGAGGGGGGAGGGGTCACAGGGGCCTGAAAAGCAGCAGAGTACAGGATATAGTGAAAGCGTTACAATGCATATTCGGCGGCATAAATGATGAAATATGACATTTTAAACCAAAGTGCAAGCAAAGCTGAATGTAGGTGCTTTCTAAAAGAAGCGGTAATCATGAAAAGCACATTGTTTTACAAGCTAAAATGATGAAGAAATGCTTTAGGCTATATACAGTTAGCAGTTGTCATTTTAATAGAGAAAATAGCTTAGTTCAATTTCATTTTTTCAGCGCAAACGCCTAAAATAATAATCCTCAAAATTTAAAATTTATCTGTTGTCAGTTTCCAACACGCACAGAATTAAAAGCAAGCCTAGTATTAGCAATGCAAGCGATTTTTCTTATTCAGCACTTGTTTCGGGATAGTATGTGCAGACGCAATAGCTTATTTTCACCTGAGCCTAGCGTTAGGAATGCAATAATCACAAAAGCAAATCACTTGTCAACTAAGTCGCCTGGACTGACACACAGGGGCACATAGAGGTCACACAGGGGTCACAATGGTTGGGCAAGTCTGAATCACAAGGTCACGTAGCCACACTGTCTTCATTGATCAATTTATACACAAGGGACAATAGTTATTAACCAAAAAACATATTAGGAACTCTAGTAAACATAAACAGCCAATAACCTGTCGGGGATTCTAGTCAACAGCCAATCACATCTCACTACACACACTTGTTAGCCAATCAGACGCAGGGGATCCTTGTCAATAGCCAATCACACTCCACCGCACAGTTGTTAGCCAATCAGACGTCAGCGATCACTCTCGCAGCCAATCACAGGCCGTTTTGGATGGGTCTACCGACCAATCAAACACTTTGGCCTGTCCTGTCAGCCAATCAAATACCACTCCCTCCTTTGACTACCAATCACAGGTCAGGAAAGATTCTCGCTGACCAATCAAAAGCCACCAGCTATCCACTCAACCAATCACAATCACAGGGGGCGGAGTCTGTCCTGTGAGATAACTGCAGGTTGTTTGAAATAGACAAGCACTATTCATTAGAATTGTGTTTTTCTATTGAATAGCAACACACTGCAAAAGCACGGTCTCTAGACCACCGATAACTTCACACAGCCGGGTGAGCTTTCACACGGGTGAGGGTCACTTCACTTCACACACACACTTCACACAACACTCACCCTGGTCAGCGGGCACCTCTGTCCCGGAGAGACTGGCTACAAGTCGCTCCGCGTATAATTTGTCTACACAAACACATAGGTATGGACAATGTTCACAAGTGCGACAGTGCTTATCCGACAAATAGCTCGTGCGGGGGTGAATCTCAAACGCAAGTGCGAATTTCGCCTTGTGCGAAATTGTGTGACTTAGAAAAGACATGGATTAGACCATAGACTGTTTTGGACGGTTTGACTATATGCTTAATGACGAGAAGCGATGGGTGAGACATACAGACGCTTGGTTTTATAGATTGACACTGGTGCATACATAGGGAAAACTAACCTAAACAAAACACAACAGATTAGCGTTAAGGCAGACCACAGACTCATGAGACAAAATCCATCGTTTGAAATGGAAAAGCAGCTGAACATATAGAACTGATAAAATACGAATTTCCAGCCGTTTTCCCAGTTAAACCTTTCTTTCTTTCACAACAAATAATACTTCAACCGTCCATCCAAACTAGTTCACTTTCTTTTAATGTCCGAGCAGCTTGATCCATCTGAGTCTAAATGCTGGACAGATTGAGAGTTGCATAAATGGGAGCATCAGCAATAAAATACCATACAAATCATCACAAAGTCTTTCACTATTTTCACAAATAAGCCTTTCAAACCCGATTATATCTTCTTCGCAGACTCAAATATCAAAGGGCAGCCGAAACCAGGCTAGGGTGAAACCAAAATCAACCATATCCAGACGATATGTGAAATGGAAAGATGATCATTTGCCCCGAGGCCTATGAAGCAGAGTAAGGATTTTACATTCATTATCCAAATAAAATCCAAATAAAAGCCCAAATAAAAATAGAGGAATGAGAGAAATGAGAAAACGAGCGAGAAAGAAAAACAGTGAAAGAAAGAGAAAGGATCATAAACAAAAGAAACAGAGACAGAAAGAGACATCGGGATAGAGAATGAGCGACAGAGACAGAGACAGAGAGAGGGACAGACATAGAGAGTGAGACAGAGATAGAGACAGAGACAGAGAGAGGGACGCACCGTCCTCGAAGGTCTCTTCGCCATCAGTCATCAGCTCGTCATCTGAACAGATGTTCAGCAGGTTGACCAGCATCTCCGTTACTGCAGGCACCAGAGGTCACTGGTCAGGTCATGAAAGGTCAGCCGGGGACCGTTTGGGTCATGGAGGATCACGAAAGGGTAGGTTAGGTTGAAGGGGTCGAGTTACGAGTAGTCAGGTTAATGATCGTATGATCATCAACCCGTTCATATTAACTGCTCGGGTACCTACTACCACCTTACGCTATTCGAGTAGATCTGTAGGTGAGTTGATATGAATTGGGATGCATTTCTTGAATGCGGTGCGGGATAATAAGCTACACTAAACCATCAGCACTGCTAACAGTTGTGCTTCATTTGAATGAAGAAGACGATACACTTTAAATGTGCCTTTTGGATCCCTAAATGAGGAGAGTGAAGAACACATCAATATGTTACATTTGACAGGTTGGGAAGCTAAATCCATTAGAGGGCGCACCAATCATACTGCTCTACCACGGACTTTTCCGCTAAAACAGGGACAAATTCCGAAATAAGACTTACCTTTTTCGCCGACGAACGGCAGTGACCAGGTGAACACATCCATGAAGTTGGGCAGCCAGTATGGATGTGGCGAGCAGTTGAACTGGCGTATGTTCATCACATTGTTCTCGTACTTTAACACCGCCGCCTGGTGGCAGAGGGACAAAGTGTTAGTTGATGTGTCTGTCAATAGATGGCGGGCTCATCGCCGATGCCGTACGATCGCCCGTCATCGATTCCGCGATGCTAATTCGCTGGTGTTGGGGATGGGGCGGGGAGGGAGGCGACCAGGGGAGGAAAGGGGAGGGGAGTAGTGATGTCATTTTCCAAAGAAATGTCTGACCGATACCGACCGAAACCAAAATTTGGGGAAAATTTCCGACCGAATACCGACCGATAACATCCCAAGCCAAAATTTGACCGAAATTTGACCGAAATTCTATTTGCTATTACTCTACCCCAAAGTTAAAATATTTGGTAAATTCTGATGGAAAATAATGGGAAATGGCATTTCAGTACAAGTTTAGTCAATTCTTAGCCACCGCAAAATACATTTTGTGGTAGAAGTTACATTGCTGAGGGTAGCAACGCATGGACCTCAGCATTTCACAGATTTGGTTAATTAGCATTGTCAAGAATCTACTGTGGTCTATGTAAGGAAGAATGCTCATTCATGTTACAAAGGCACGATCAATATAGTAAGTCAAATGGTTGGTAATAGGTATGTTCATGACAGCATTCCCTAGGAGAAAAGGCGGAATCAAAACACCACAATTCACATCAAAACTGCTTGGAAACTTGCCTTGAGTCTTGAGATGTGGTCTGAGATACTCTACAAAGAATTTGACACTGAAAATCCAGCTGATCAGGCAGGTATAGTAGGTAGCTCTGAGCTTGAATTCTGTCCCAAAAATGAAATGAAAATTCATTATACAGGCACTTTGTCTTATCTCTTGTTTGTCTTATCTTTACAAGAAAACAAAATATGCAGACAAAATTAATACCTACAAACTACAAAGTGGCGCCAAAGTGGCGCAAAAAGTAATAGAAGAACCAAGGATTGACTTTTTAGATCCTCTCTTCCCTAACGAAAGGATGTATGATGATGACGTAATATTTATTTATATGCCCTTTTGGTCGAATTATTGAAGGGAAATTAATTTTCTTGTAGTGAATTACACTCACAATGTTGATTTCATTAGAATTAAATATCGTGTTGGATCATTTACATCAATAAAATAATTCACGAGGCAGCATGTAATAATCCAAAACTTTTTTTTTGCAGCAACTTAATCAGCTGGTTTAAAGTCTCTGTTATGGCGCATCTGTTTCGAAATCCTTCCTTGTGTTTGGAATGTGGAAGATTCCAGAAATCGGACATGGGCCGAATCTGTAGTTTTTGTCAAGATTCCTATGTTTTTATGTTGTGGTCATCTAGATTTCAAACATTTGGTTGGTACCTGCAATATTTAACCCTCGCACGACCAGGCCATTTCTCATAACACGAACGAACAGGGGGGGGGGTTGTTACGACCCCCCCCCCTGGCGTTTCGAAACGGAAGGTCGTAGAGCTTAGCGGAAAAAACCAACGGATTGCTCTCAACGAGATCTCGCGATTGGTGGTATATTTTTTGGTCCTAGGTCAACATTTGACCTACTTTTGACCGGTCAAAGGTCAAATTTTCGGAAAAATAAATTTTTTTCAACTTTCGGCGGCGATTGCGGCAAAACGGTGGGAGATATCGACTTGAAACCTTCACTATCGTGTTCCTTGATCAATTCTCTATCGTTTGGTATGTATTTCGTTTCCCTAGCTCTAAAAATGGCGCGTTGGGAGCGCCGGAAGTCGGCAAGGTCACAGTCGGCGGCAGAAATTCGAAAAATCAAAATTTAAATTTTTGAAATCTGATTGTATTTTTGGATTTGGGAGGTCCATTTGCTCCCTATAGAAGCTAATATTGCTGCATATTCCCATTGAGGTGACAAGAATTAGCAAAATAGTGGTTCGGGCGCTTTTCAAAAATAGTACCGGACGCTGTTCCTCTTGTGACGTCATAGCTCCGTGACCTGACCTGACCCGGTCAAATTTCTTATACCATATGATAGCCAATACTTGCCCCAACATGCATGGGAAGTTTCATCACGATCCATCAACCGATGTCCGTACCACCGGCAGGAAACCTCGGGCGTTGGCACTCAGTTTGTGAAAATCCGGCCGGAGGCTGTACCTCTTATGACGTCATAACTCCGTGACCTGACATGACCCGATCAATTTTTTTCGGCAAAAGATGCGCAAAGGTTGCCCCAGAGGGTATTGAAAATTTCAGCCCGCTACGACAAGCCGTTTAGCGTGCACTTTGAAAAAACCTCAGGGGGGGGGGGGTTGATACAACCCCCCCCCCCCCTAGGCGTTCTAGGGTTAAGGAGAATGTGGAATAGTAGAACACCTGTGAAATGTAAATGTGATCACTGCTAAGTGCTAAGTGCACTGTCCAGTCTTCAGAAACACATTTCAGTAGTTTTTTTTTTGTCCTTGCATTTTTGATGACTGTATAATGATTTTTGTAGGCAATACTTCTTTGATTACAGGTGAAATTTTAACAGTTAGACTGGAATAGGGTTTCAAAATTGTGTGTACTTGTGGCTGAGTCAAAATCAGCCTGCTTGTAGTTGTGGTTGGACAATGGGTGGCTGCTGCCTGCTGGGTGGGATGGCTAATGAAGTTGCCAAAATGTGGCTTTGGCATTTGGGGGAAATTTTGCAACTCTATCATTAACATCTCAATAAATGACATTTTAACTAGGCAAAAATGGAATACTTTCTCTTTTTGAAAATGGTTTCACTGGCAGGGTGACCGAAAGTGTCCGATTTTTGGGGGGCCTGACCGACCGATTACCAAATCGGTCAGCATATCTTTTCGGTAACCGATTGACACCACTAGAGGGGAGGGAGGCTCCCCATAAGATCACAACCACTATGCGGGCGTGGTAAATGGCATATACGAGTGGCAAATGGCAGACTCGCCGACCGCATTTGGCAGCCTGTGGTAAGCCTGCGACCGGCCGCATATTGTTAGCTGCAATGCGGCTAGCTATGCAAGAGAGCGATGCATGAGAGTGAGCTATCATTTCTATCAGTTTCCCTTCCTATCTAGAACCTCACCCTGGTCAATGGCCATACATGAGGCTGTCGGTACACCTCCGAAGCGACAGTGATGTACAGTGTGCACTTATTTCTCTCCCCACCCTATAGCCACCCAATAGCCACCCATTTGCGCTATGCGCATCGCACATTGAATCTTCAAACGCATCACACTGTGCACCATCATCATACAATTCATCTCCCTACCCTGAGCCTCCCGACCCCACACACGTAACTATTCAGAACTCCCACATGAAACATTACACAATGAAAACCGGGACTGCGGAGTCGATAGATTTTCGGCGACTCAGGCTCAGACTCCGGCTACCAAAAATCGACTCCGACTCTAGTTCCGACTCCAAAGAGAAATGTCGACTCTGACCCCGCCGCCCTGATGAAAACTACAGTGAACCATACCCTGAGTAAACCATCTAGCACTTCCCAAAACGAGACATATTCCCTACAATCTACATACCTTGTTGCTGAAACGTCCACGAATTTTGGTGCCGAGAAGATGCTTAGTATTGTGTAGTGAATCTTAGCAGTCAGATTAGTGTTGTAGTATCTTACCTTGTTGTTGTAGACGTCCAGGTAGTTTGGTGCCGAGAAGCTGATGGTTAGTATCGCGTAGTGTATCTTAGCAGTCTGATTAGTGTTGGTGTATCCTACTTTGTTGTTGTAGACGTCCAGGTAGTTTGGTGCCGAGAAGTATTGTGTAGTGTATCTTAGCAGTCTGATTAGTGCTGGTGTATCTTACCTTGTTGTTGTAGACGTCCAGGTAGTTTGGTGCCGAGAAGTATTGTGTAGTGTATCTTAGCAGTCTGATTAGTGCTGGTGTATCTTACCTTGTTGTTGTAGACGTCCAGGTAGTTTGGTGCCGAGAAGTATTGTGTAGTGTATCTTAGCAGTCAGATTAGTGTTGTAGTATCTTACCTTGTTGTTGTAGACGTCCAGGTAGTTTGGTGCCGAGAAGATGGTTATTGGTTAATATTAAGCAGTGTATCTTAGCAGTCTGACTAGTGTTGGCGTATCTTACCTTGTTGTTGTAGACGTCCAGGTAGTTTGGTGCCGAGAAGATGGTGATCAGAGACGGGAAGCCGGTCGTCTGGCTCTTTCGGTACATTCGGTACCTGGGGGGGGGGGGGGGGGGCAGACACAGCGGTCAAGGTCAGGGTCAGGGTCAGGTACAGACACAGGGGTCAAGGCGCGGTCACGAAGAGTTACAATAGCGGGAGGGAAATCGGAGTCATTTGGACAGATCTTATAACGCAAAGAACCGATCAAGGCGTATTTTTTAACATTGCGATAGTGACTTCCTCCTGCAACATTTCTTCGGCAAATATGTAGCTATACGGTAGCAATAGAGCAAATATAATGTCACGTAGTATCGAACATTCGGATATTAGGTTAAAAACACACAAGTTTTGATCAAAAATACATAAAGGGATAACTGCATAAAGGGATAACTGAATCTTTCTTCCTGGAGTTCCGACCGACCAGGGGTAACTGGACCCTCAGTGAGAGAGTAATCGGACCCTCCGATCCAGGGTAACCGCATCAACCGGGGGTAATCGGACCGTCCGATTAGAGTAACTTACCCGGCGTCCTGTGCTTCGTGCGCCCGGATGATGGACAACAAGTTGTTCTGCTGGAGGAAGTCGCAGCACGCGGCGTAGCTGAAAAAAGAGGGTGGGAGGAGGGGTTAAAATGTTGCAGAGCACAATGATAATGGAGTAGCAGAAACCAAATAAAATGAAAACTGTAGCCGTGTGGGGATAGCCGTCGTTTGTAGAATGGTAAAACGCAAAAAATACTTGTTTTTCAATTATTCTTGTTGTTTGTCTATTGTTCAAATCTCCGTGGCATTGTCCACTCATTTTTAAATAATTATTGTTCCCGTAGGAAGAGAAGCAGCCGGCAGTAGAAGCCAGTAGAAGCCACCTACAACAGTTGCACTGGCAGCAATATGCCCTGGTAGCAGAACCTGTAGACGTTAATCTGTAGCGGTAGAATTCGGCAGAACACCTACCTGTAGAAGTAGGAGCAGCCGCGCACACTGTTGCACGGCGGTAGAGGTCAGTAGAGTTTAGTAGAGCACCTACCTGTAGAAGTAGGAGCAGCCGCGCACACTGTTACACGGCGGTAGAGGTCAGTAGAGTTTAGTAGAGCACCTACCTGTAGAAGTAGGAGCAGCCGCGCACACTGTTGTGTGTGAAGTGCTCTGCGTTACGCTCGTTGCCGAAATCTTCCAGCGGGTCCGACCAGAGGAGGTCACACATGGGACCGAACGCCGGGGGCTCCTTGAACCGGTCCAACTGCGGGTCAGAGGTCACAGGTCAGGTCATGTTAGCTCACGTAATTTAAAGGCCAGGTCAAATAAGGTCAAAGTCAGGTCGAGTAATGATAAGAAGGTGAAAGTGACGGGATACTGATACACGTTACTACTTCAAAAAGTTATCTCAACAGCATCATGTTATACGTCGATACCCCACCGTTCGTAACAAGCAGAACACTTCTAACCTTTCCGTCCGCTATCAAGCAAATCCGATGCAGAGACTCAATAAACAAATCACTTCTTTACACCTTTCTGCACGCAACAGTGCTACTCGGTAGGGGAATTATTTTATCACAGTAATAAACCCAAGCTGTTGTTAGCGAATTATGAGTTGTCACTGTCGTCTACAAGAATAAAGGCTCGTGACAATTACAAGACCCATAATCCCGTGATGTAGGTATACGAAAAGAATAAAGTGTGTTGATATCACCATATCACAAATGGTGCTACATGGAGTAAAACATAACCTACTTAACAAATGATTATGTGCATGTCATAACAACCTGCAAGTCGTCGTTAATTTACGGTCACGGCTAAAAAACTTCCGCATCTTTCAATTTAGAAAAAAACTAGTTAGTTCAATCTAGCACCAAAATTTTCAGTAAACGCGTTTCAATACCAAAATAAGTGCGGAACGTGGATAACCAAACATCCCATCCAGAAACGAGGCTTCGCTAGAATCATAGCTACAGTCCCTACCCCTTCCACCTCCCCCCCCCCCCTCCGTTGGCCCGCCATGTCACTTCCGGGCTCCAGCCGAGGAGCCAGCTGTATCGATTCTCTATGAGCGACGCGGGGGCGGCCGGGGGGTCTATGGCTGGGGGAGGAGGGGAGGACGGGAAGGGGAGGGGAGGGGGCAGATGGTAGCGAGGAAGCAGAAGAAAGGGAACCAGAAGAAGAGAAAAGAAAACATGCAGGAAGGACACTGAGGAAAGATTGATGGGTGGGAAAGGGAGACAGAGACGGAAGAAAGGCATCAGAGGGAGAAGAATAAAGGGACAGACAGACAACAAACCGATAAAAAGCAGACCCTAAGAGACTGAGAGAGTGAGACGTCAGAGAACTAGCCAGATATTGAGACAAAAGAGGAACAGGCAAGGAATAGACAGACAGACCGACTGACAGACAGGCAGACAAGCAGACAGACATAAAGACAGACAAAGCGCCCGCGGAGCGAAGCCGGATGTGCCGGAGCCCGAGCACCCATTTCCGGAACTAACCGAGCGGCGCCTCCGGGACTCTACCCTCTCCCACACTCTATCTCAGGCAGTTCGCTCGGACACCCACGGGGCCTAAGTTGAAGAGTCGGCGATTCAGAATGAGCAGCTGCATCCGGGAACGGTCTCCGCGGCTAACTCGGAGCGGAGTTATGAAGTCGAGAGAGGAGTTACCGACTGAAGAGAAGAGTTACCGACCCGAGAGAAGAGTTTCCGACCAGAGAGGAGTTACCAGCTCGGAGAGAATGCAAGTACCTACTCGAGAGAGGAGTTACAAGCACGATAAGAGAGTGACAAACTTGACAGGGGTTTACCAGCTTGAGAGGAGAGTTACCAGCATGAGAGGAAAGTTGCCAACTTGGGAGAAGCTAAGTGGAGTTCGCCACCTCAGGAGTTAGGTACCAACTTGAGGAGTTACCAACTTGAGGAGTTCGAACTCGAGAGGAGTTATCAGTCCGATAGGAGAACTACCTACCAGTTCGAAAAAGGTTACCAGGCCGGGAGAAGAGAGAATCAACTTAAATAAAAAATAACAGAACCAACTTAGGAAAAGAGTTGCCAACTCCGCTGATTCCGAATCAGCCTCTGACAAAATCAATGTAGCGAGTCAACTCGCTCAGACGCGTGGTATGCGACCTGGAATCCTTGTGCAACTTGGGACTCGCTGCCATTTCCATTTGATGTAGATCGCTAAGCTGGCACTGGGAAGCCGTTATTGAAGCATGGTTCCCGAAATGGTATCTGCCGAGTAGCAATGTCGATTCTATAAAAGATCTCACCAGCTATCACTGAATCCTATAACAGGAATCGAAAAGCTGCACTATCAAAAAAAAAAGAAGAAAAAAGTCGTTGGGAAACACGGTTAACAGTTTCCCTAAACAAAAATATGATCAGAATACCGCCAATTTAGCTTCAGTGGTTCTCTTTACTTGACCTCGATAAGAAAAGCGCGCCATGTCCCGGAACGTTACAATTTCCAAACAAATTTACCCCAAGACAGTTAATGTTAGTACAATTTACGAGAATCCAAGCCAAGCTTAAAGCCACAACTGATAAGTACCAGTTTTCAAGCAAGGCATCGCCAGTGTAAGGTCTCAACCAATGGCCAGTTACTGCTGCAAAGATAAAATCATGTTGCATTGCAAGATATTTCCTGGCTTCTGGTTAAATGGTATTTATATTATCTCACCACTACAGGCATGTCACATACAGCATGTCTCCGCTCCCCCCGCCATCTCCCTCGCCCCGCGCGCGTGCGTATGTCTGTGTGCCGACAGCCGGGTCAGGGCCGGGCATTGATCGCCCCCCCCTCCCCGCCCTCAGTGGGGGGGACTACACTGCCGTCGACCCAGCGGCGGCGGCGGCCGCGGCCGCGGCGGCGGTGGCGGCGGCGGCGGCGGCGGTGGCGGCGCCATGGAGCACTCGGCAGTGCAGACCCACCACGCCGAGCCGATCTGATGACGGGTCCGCCGCCGCCGCGCCGACGCCGCGGCCAGCGACGGTGTGGAGCGCTGGTGGTGCCGACTCCGGGGAGCTGTGTGCCCACCGACGGTCCCAGCGACGGCGGCGGCGGGGAAGCACAGCACGAGCTAGCAGGAAAGGTGGCCCAACTAGCAGGAAAGACAGCTCGAGCAGCCAAGAAAGAAAGCCCAATCTCGCAGGAACGAAAGCCCAACCTAACAGGAAAGAAACCCCAAGCTAGAAGCAAGACAGCCTCGACTGAGC
>NW_024884126.1:0-22170 GCF_019059575.1 Amphibalanus amphitrite | reverse complement strand
GCTGCCCCGTGTCACGGTGTGTGTGTGGGGAGGGGGGGAAGTAATACAGGTTAAAAGAGTTTCATGGGAGGTTGTTTCCTTTGTTTTTCGCACCTTCCTCTGTTATGTTATTTCATTTTCTGTAGAATGTGTGTGTGTGTGTGTGTGACTGCTGGTAAGAAGAACAGCAGAAAAGTTTGTTGATATGGACTAGTTTGGAGAATACTTGTGAATATTCTTCGGAATACACGTCGGGTAGTTGCTGAAATGGGAGATACGAGTACGTTGGCTATCTTTTAGAATGAAGACTGTGATGTAGGTTGTCGTAGTAAATTGTGTAATGGGATTTTCTAGGTGTACTGAATTAGGTCGACTCAATACTCGAGCGTGGAGTTACGTAAAGACGATATAACGAATTACGAGTATGTCATAATCCGCTCTTGTTCTCAAGTCATATCATGCAATCCAATTATGCAATATGGCACAGAACTTCGGTTCCGTTCTCGAAAGCCCGCCTCTGCCGCGTACCTACATTTGTTCGGTAATTTCTCGTGACCTAAATTAGCTTCCATTCTCGAGGGAAATATGCCTACATTGATGGACATCTTTCGATCCACCCACTGCAGTGGCTTAGAACTATGCGTGATTACAGTAATTGTGACAGTACCTTGACTCACCTGTGGGGCTATTTTTGGTGTCGCGTTCTGCGTAGTTCTTTTGACTTCCTCCCCGATGATCGATGTATGAGTAGGCGGTAGACTGTTGGTCGATGACGGTGTGTGTCTTGCGCGTGCGGTTATTTTTACGTGGTCTGCTTCGTTTAGTTATCAACCGATACAACTGTTCATCGATACCTCTTTCCGTCTTTTTTTTTATAATGATTTAATGATTTTAAGATCTAGCCTGCTTTCCCTGATTTTATATTCCCTGAATTCAGCTGTCGTAGAAATAGGCATGCTGAAACGAAGTCTAGGAGTTAATCCTTAAGTCATTAAAAGCTTCTGCACTGCCCTTGTCTTTTCAGCTCTTCGTTTTCTCCTATATCAAATGTAAACACATCTGGAGATTCTGCTTCCAACTGACTATTTCACTTAACCGCTGTTGCTAACGCGTTTCTGTCGTTTTTTTTTTTCAGAGAAAGCAGAAGCCATTGAAGAAACACTGAGCATGGAGGCGCTCGCTGAGGGGTTCTCAATCGAACACCGTAGCTCACGCAGAAGCACGATGAAGCGCAATACCATCAGTAGGCGGTCTGCTGTCGGTGAGTTGAGGACCTCTGGTCGGCTGACCGAGACCCGCAATTTTGTAATCCCTCCCCGCGGGGGATTAGGAGGATACGGGCAATTTTGTGCAGCAGCCTTATGTAGGATATGGAAGGAATGCTGCATTTCTTTTAGTGGTTTCTTCCAAATGAAATAGCTTATTACTGACCGTATTATCTGAGTCCTGTGATTCTTTTGAATGGTTAACATTTTCTTTTTTAAATAATTATAATTTTTCGTTACCATGCATTAGCTGACTGCATGCTATAAACAAGTAATTTATTTGTATTTCAGGTTAATGTCGTCATATTCCGCATTAATAGTCTGCTTTGTTTTGGGTATGATCATACAACCCCTGGCCACCTCTAGCGTAATGAAACTGGATGGAAACTGGAGGTCTAACCCGAAAGTCTTGCTATCCCTGGTTTACTGAGAGGGGTTGGACAGGCAGATGATGTGAGTAGTACAGACCAGACTGTTGTGGATTTCCTTTTGAACTCTGATGCGGGATTTCCTGATAAAAACGACGCGAACCTCTCACAAAAAAGCTGCAGCTACTGACGTTAGAGTTCAGGATTATACGAGAGGTGTTTCCCTGAATAACAAAAAGTTATCGGAAAGAGAAGTCTGAAGATTTGAGTCAAACTAATGCGTTTACGATCCATTTACGTGTTAAGCACCACCAGATAGCCTTTCTGCAGCTTAGGAAGGGCTCTTTGATTGATAACAGTGAGGTGAAACTTTTTTTCGCAATCAGCGTTGAAAATATAAAAGACACCTACCCTCTATTCGATCGATGTTGCACTGATTTTCCAACCAAAACATTTTACCCGAATGTTGAGTATTGCTGATTCTAGTTGGTTTTGTACAATGCCTGCTAGCAATGTATAAAAAAGAAATAAATAAATAAAAGCATAATACACTGCGGATACGGTATTTTTCCGCACAAGTTCCCACCATCAGAACGGCGTGTGTTTTCCCCGGGCGCGCTCATCTACTGAATGGCCTTTGCTGAACCAGAAGTCCCCCACGAGGGTGTCGGGGGGGGGGGGTCGGGGGGTGACGGGAGGGGAGACTGGCAGCTGCACGCGCTCTGAATGGCCCGTCTGGCGGTCTCAATGGCTGTGCCTGGCCAGTCTGGCAACTGATGACGTGACGGCTACACGCTGAGCTGGACAGATCTGGCAACCGGTGACCCCGGACAGCATCCGGTAGAGGTCGGGGGTCGGGGGGAGGGGTGGAAAGGGGTATAGGATGGTGTGGTAATCGATACTAGTGGCACGTATTGCCCAGGGTTAGCCTGATATTGGCATGGAAATTTTAAAATCATGCTGAAGGCTCTGAAGTAACGAGTGAAAATGTATTTCGATGACCGTTGTGTCATCCTGAAGTGCATATTTTAATCGCAATCGGGTGGTGTTGCTTAGTCAGTAAAATAAATGTTAAATGAATTAATATAACGAAAATGGTTAGTATCTCCCAGTTGCATTCACCTCCCGACGAATTTAAAATCCCTTATGAGATAGGAATTGTGTGTCGTTTCTCAGCCTGACCTCTGTATCCAAGTCTCTCTCTCTCTACTCCTTTCCCTTCCCCGCCTCTAACCTTTCGCTCGCTCGCCGACGTGCCTTCGATTGTGTCCTGGTTACACCATAGACCGCCCGGCGGGCCATCGTCGTAACCGTCGACCAGTCGTCGTCACCGTCATCGCCCCCGTCGGCGGCGGCGCTACCCTCGTTGCTGACCTTTCCGGTGACCTATTGCGCCACTACCGGCTCTCTGGTGCGCCGCAGTCGTCACAGTAGGACGTAACTATCGTCACCGCCCGCCTCCAGATTCTCACGGGGGTGTATTCTCGTGGCGGTGGGGATGACCGTTCCCATCCTTGGTAGTCTCCAGGGAGGAGACTTTCATGGGGATAACCGCCCCTCTCCTGCCCTGCCCAGTAATGTTCCCTGCACCACATCAGTGTTCTCTAGAGAGTTAGCTGAGCCCGTCTCATCCCTTTCTGCCCAGACTATGTATTCCCAAGGGACAGTACCCTCCCGCAGCTGCCGCTCCCCCCCCCCCCTGCCCCCTTGGGTCGGTCAGCGACTAGGCTGATGTGTCCGTCACTCTCAGGGGAGTTCTGGCGTGCCTGCTCAATTGTCCAATGTGATGACGGGTTTCCCCCCCCCCCCTTTGTGCTGGTGGGACGCAGCGATACATTTCTGGAGCGCCAGACACCGACTATAGCGAATATTGAGACTTTTTGTTGATATTGCGTCTCCCGTGCTGATGAAGAAAATTTATTACCTTCTGCGAAAACTGGGCTTTGTTATGAGAAACCGACATTGGTGCAAGCTTTGACCTGACAACTGCTGCAGAATAATAGTTATTTTTGTTTTATTACTTTGGCTCTCTCCTGGCTATTTTTCTTTCGGTCCATTTCTCTCTCATAAATAATGAAATTTATAGTGTACACGTGGCCTGTCACCCATACTTCATTTAAACAACCAGAAATATGAAAAGTAACTGCGACCCAATTTAAAGTTGAACAACGATAAGATCGCTTAGAGAGCACAAAAGACACAAGTTTTCTCTAAACTAGCAGCAAAGTCCTCGATAATCCAGAAATTATTCAGACAATTCAAGGGCACCTGTCGACCAAAGTCATCCTGATAACTTTCGCTCTTCATTGAGTGTATTCCTAATAAAACATGAACTTGTGCGTCAGCAAACACACGTCTGGAATGACGTCATCAAATCTACATCCAGGATAGGAGTCAGTGATGCGCTTTTAATGTCTGGAAATGGGCCAAATTATCTGGCTCGGTGGCTGTCTATAATGGCTGTAGTGTGTTTTGTGATCACCCAGTTTTTTCTCTATTCTCTTGTTTCTATGACGACTGTATCCTGGCGTAGTGTCACGTTGCCGGTAACGTGATCTTTATGAAAACTTATCTAGCACGTTGTTCAAAATCAGAAGACGTTTCTTTGATCATGCATTTGAATAGAACATGTTCTGGGGGACTCAATTTTTAATTGTAGGCAGGGCAAGCCATCGAAAAAAAATGTCTAGGGAAGAAGTGGCCACTTCAGGTAAATCGCATTAGCCATGCTCAGTTTTTAGCACAAACACCCAGCAATCAAATAAAACTACATTGTAGCTCATATCACCCTATCCCTTGACAGGCTGTAACCCAAGTGAGCTCTTTCTACGCCCGAACAGGGCTATTTTCTCTCGTATCCCAACCAGGCCCCGTAGCCTAGCAGGCACTCTATCGCACCATATGGTGGACCGGCCGGGGGAGACGGGATGCCGATACTGCGTGGACCATTAACTCGACAATCTACCGAGCTAGAGATGAGGTGCGGGTGGGATTATTGGCCACAACTTTGACCGGGTGCGCGGCTGAAGATCACAGTGTGTGGGGGCATTGGCGTAGGGTGAACGAACATAAACGAATAAAACGAATAAATCGAATTAAAATAATTGTGGGGGAGAGCTTGGCAGGTATACATATACCAACGATCACATGTATGTAGGAAGTTAATGTATGGCAGGTGATAAAGCTATGTCGTTCTACAAAAGCAGCACGCATAAGCGAAGTTTTATGATGTATGTTATTCCCCTTATGTTCTGTATCGTTTCTTCTGGGGATGGTTGCGCATTGGGCAATGGTTATAACATTTGGTCAATATACCCCATGGTCTCTCTCTCTCTCTCTCTCCTCTCTCTCTCTCTCTCTCTCTCTCTCTCTCTCTCTCTCTCTCTCTCTCTCTCTCTCTCTCTCTCTCTCTCTCTCTCTCTCTCTCTCTCTCTCTCTCTCTCTCTCTCTCTTTCTGTGATATCTAACACCCTCTCTTTCTCCCTCTCCCCAGCGGCAGCCGTACCTCCGAGACCGATGCCCGCCTCGGTTGCCTATAACAGCGACAATGAGAGCAAGTACGACGAAAACCCAGACGACAGCAGCCTGTCGGAAAAACCGTCTGAAGTTAGCAGCACAGACTCACAGGTAAGTGTCCGCACGAGACTTCTGCTCGCTCCCCTACGGGCCTAAATCCCCCCCCCCCCAATTACACAAATACAATACCAGCACCAATTGCAAACACCAACACCAGCACCACTACCTCTGCGCGGTTGGTTCGGCTGCCGATGTAAATAGTCGGGTCGAATGTGAATGTAAATAGTCGGGTCAGCTGTGAATGTAAATGGTTTTCCTGGCCTCGGAAAGAGGCGGGTCATTTGATCGGGGGACGATAGCGTAGTTTCGTAAGCCGACAGACTGCTCAAGTAAGCTGGGTCTCGGCTGAAAGAACCAATTCGGGTTTGGTATTGTCTTCTCAATTTTCTGCCACTCTACTTATGTTCTAATGTGATGTTTCCATCTGCATGCAAGCTAAAGACAAGCCCACAGAGTTTTCTTTTGAGTTGGTGATGAGTTTTCTTTAAGCATTGCAGGACATTGTATGTACATGGCTTCCGTTCAACGATGACTGGATTAATTTCCGGTGAATTTTCAGTAACCTCCCGGGGAAATATCCATGCCCTGGTATATACCTGGAGCCGCTCTTTTTATTCATGGACAATTTTGCGGCTGCTCCGGTCTGACGCCTGACGTTGGAAATTGATGTGCTGCTGGCTGAACTCAGTAAAGGGTAAATGTCGGAAAGTATAGCCGATAACGCCTGACTGGCTCCTGATCTCTGATTCTTGCTCTGATTTGAGGTTCAAAGGCCTTGGTCTGACTTTATGTGTCACTTCTCTCTGTATGATACCAGTATCATGTCTTCCTTAGGCGAACTGATGTGTACTGTATATAATTTAGCAGCGAAAATCGTCAGCGGGGATGCCTCGCTGATAGAAAAAAAAATTGATACGTAGAAACCACGCAAAACTAGTAACCAGACCCAAACCTCCCTGTCCTAGCCTCGTTCAACTCAACCTCCCCCGTCCTGACCTCACATGCCCCCCCCCCCCCTTCTTTTTCAGGGTGACGATGACGAAGATGAGCTTTACTACCAATCGGGCGCGCGCAGCATGGTGGGACACTACACCAACGTCAATGACGTGTGTAGGCAGTCGTGGAAGCGCCAGAGGCCGACGCCCTCGCGCCAGGTGCCCTCGGGGCCGGTCAGGACGGCCGCCACTGCGGGCCCCGTGCCGGGCGCGATTGGAGGAGGCGGGCTGAGAAATTACGCTAGCCATACCGACTCCGAGCAGGAGGGTGAGTTGGGGAGAGGGAGAGAGAGGGGGAGAAAATATAAAATCGATGGAGGATGGAGAGAATAAAGAGAGTAGAAATATATAACAAAGGAAGGGGTGAGAGGACGAGAGCCCGCTGGGAGGAGAATTGGGAGGAGAGAGATTGTAGCTGGAACGAGCGCGGAGAGAGAGAGAGAGAGAGAGAGAGAGAGAGAGAGAGAGAGAGAGAGAGAGAGAGAGAGAGAGAGAGAGAGAGAGGAGAGAGAGATTGGCAGAGCATGAGAGGACGGCGGAGGGGTGGCGCAGGCAGCTAGCCAATATGTCATAGCCATCGGCACGGTATGACCAGGAAAAACGCGGAGGCGGAACTGGCAAATGAGCTGCCTTCTGCGAACTCGATAAGTCGTCGATATACTGGAAGGACAGCACCACACTTATCTGTGACTACACAATTTTAAGTGGTCATACATGTGCAAAGATATCAACACCAATCACGTGACGCGGTGGTGACTGGGGTTGGCGGTGGGATTTGACAGATGTGTGCGCCTCGGTCGACGGCTGCGCACTGCGGTACTTGGGCCCATGGGGCACCCGATACCGAGCTGTTGACGTCATCTCGTTCGCTGACGTCACACCTACCCTCCTTTGTTCCTCCATAGTCTGGTGTAGGTCAAAGACCGCGTGTGTGCGTGGCCGAGGCGACCGATAAAGGACTTCAGACAACGTGGTCGTCTGAATTGTCATTTATCCGTCGCTCTCGTGCTCGCAAAAACCGGACTGTGATTTTGGGACTGTATTCAGCTAGACCGGTTTTTGGTGAGGTGACACATGCCCACCACCCCACCGAACCACGAGACGACGGAGCTGTGGCGCGAGCGGGAGAAGTAAACGGACTCCATCCGTTAACAGAGAATTGCGGTGTGGGAGCCTGAACCCAATGTGGTGGCCACGCTGGGGTTTGATGCAGTCGATATGTATGTATAATAGTGCAGTTTGCGCGTTGTCCGGTGGTATCGCAGCCCCGCGGCCCGGAGCCACATGGCACCGGCCGTGTCGGAGCTGCGCTGCAGCATGAAACACACTGTGCATAATCATTTGCCACACAAACGCTACCTTGGCTGAATAAATAGTGGGCGCGTGACCCTGCCATTGCGACATGACACAAAGCATGACGCCGCGGCCAAGGGCGATCCCCTTGCCGTGTCGACGTCATGTTCGGGAAGCCGCAGTAGCGCCACTGTTGTAGGAAATACGCCCGGAGCAACGGCAATGCAGCGCAGCAAAAACACCTAATCGAGAATAAACACCTAATCGAGAACAGTGAACACTCGTAACCCCACCGCATCCTTGGCTAACTATTATAGTACAGTCGCGCTGACCCGCGACGAGAGGCGTCCCGCACCCTCATCGTGTCGGGATTAGCGCAATGGTCCATGCCGGGCTGGCTGTCATGGCGCATGGCGCCGCGGCCAAGAGTTGATCCCCTTGCCGTGTCGACGCCATGGGCTGGACGCGCAGCACAAGCTGTAGCTAGCGGGAAGCACCGGCAGCTGTCGGGCCGGCATTGGGTCGGGGAATGCGTGCGCGTGTTTGCGCGAGCTGTGACGCACAGCGGGTGGCCGGGTGATCGCCGCGGCATGTACAGTGGGTCTATTTAAGATCTCCAAAGCCACCACGTGGCGCTACGGTCGGGGTAGGGCGAGTCCAAATCCCGAGGGGAGTGGGGTCACCGGTCATTGTGGGGGAAGGAGGGGAAGGGGAGTGACGCGGTATCACGGCGCATGGGGCGTGCGGCGCCGGGAGTGGGCCGCCCAGGGCCGCCCGCCACTGCGCCGAGGCTGAGGGGAGGGGATGATGGTTGCGGGTGCGTTCACTCCGGTATGGTGGTATCCTGTTCACATGTGAAACCAGGAAGAATGCGACTAAAGGGAATCATTATCTCAAACAAACGGGCAAGCGAGAGGCAGCGCCAGTTCCAGCCAAAATGTGGAACAATGATAATTGAAATCTAGGACGTATTTATAGCTTGCAACTATTCGGTCGATAGTTGCATGATATCTTAGGCACTTTTCTAAACTGTCATTTGAGTTGGATATTTTTTTTTTCATTTGGCACGTTCAGTTTTGGTGGGCTTTATCGGTTCAAAAAGCATCAAAATAGAAAACAAGTTGAAATGGCTTCAGAAAAATTACCAAAAAATATTTTCTTTAAAAAATGAAACTTAGCTTAACCGCAGGTTGTTTGAATTAGATAACAGTATTCGTTAGAATTGTGTTTTTCTATTGAAAAACAACCGGTTACATTTATAAGCGAAAATTTTGACTTTATTGGGACTGGGAAGATATTGTGGTCCCCAATATCATCCCAGTCTCAGTGAAGTTCCCCCATTTGGGGAAAGATATTGGGGGAAAATGTCATCGTGCTTGTTGCAGTAGAAGGAAAGGATTTACTTCGTGCCTTGATAAAACTAGGCCCGGGAGTGGGGCTCGAACTCACGACATCGCATTCAGCTCACAGGTCACCCAACCTCGACGCTACGAGCACCTGTCGCCCTTCGTAGCTTGCTCAGTGTTTCGGTTAAAGTTCGGCTGAAGTGTCTGACGTCTGTCAATGCCACGAGGCGAAATCCGAAGTCAATCGTCTGTCCCGGTAGCTCAGTCGGTAGAGCGTTGGATTCCGTGTGGTGAGATCGCACGTCCCGGTTTCGAAAGTCCGGGTTCGAGACGTGACGTGCGCTTGACGTTTTTGAGCCTCCTGACATGGTAATTGGTATGGTTGTGGTTGGTGGCAGGCCGCTGCCAGGCAGTCAGTGAGGGGACCGGCCGTGAGCGGTTATGTGCACACGTTAAAATTTGGACTCTAACTTCTGTCATAGACCAGGAATTGCTTGATCGGAGGGGTCAATGCAATGCAATGCAATGCAGGGTCAATGCAGCAAGCTCAGCTTAGCGGGGACTCTGTCCTTGTGATTCCTTCCATTCAAAAGGTTCGGGCCAAATTTATATTAAAAAAGGGGGTGCCAATCCCGGTTGGGCCGGGTTGAACCAGGTTGGACCGGTGTCTTACACGTTACACCAGGTTGGACCTGTTCTTCCTCATCTTCTCTCAGCGACTTGATTTGCCCTTTTTTGTCTTACCAGCAAAAAAAAAAAATCACCTGCGTGATAATTATTTGCCCAAGGGCGCTCTACGCAAGAAACGTCAGCCGGTCAAAAAACTGTCGAACGATACAATCTTTCTAGTGCTTGAATTATATTCGATGAAAATTTCAGGAGACATAAATAATATTAATCCTTATAGCTACCGGGCGCTCGGAGCATTCGCTGGCATTCCATTGCCAGCTGCATTACCAACATCATATTTGCATTACTTTGGGTGCATCATAGTTGACAGATGTGCCGGTCACAGCAAACCTATGCCTCAATTATTATCCTTTCCTTCCAAGCAGCCAAGCTAACCGGCCGCCCGGCCCACCACCGCGATATGGAACAACGCTGGAGTGCGCCATTTGCCTGCGGCAGTGCCCCACCGCGCCGGGGCTGTTTGACAGGTCACCGCACCGTGACCTCGCCACCTCCCCCCCCCCCCCGCCCACCTCCCCATCGGGCCCAGCTCGGTAGTGGCCTCTCCTTGAATGTTACATGGACTCGACTAAGGCTCAACGCCATCTAGTTACGTCTGGAGATCCTTACTAGATCCACTGTACGGCACGCATGTTGGTAGCGGCATGATCGGGCAGGGCAGCCCCGAGCTGTGTTGTACGCGAAGCAGGGCCGAAATCGCATAGGGGTCTCAACAGGCCGCACCGGGGGATTGCCGACTCTCGCTGCGGTGCCGATGCCCCTGGCGACGGCCTGTAGCCAAAGCGGGGAGGAGCTGGCGGTTGTGCCCCACTCATGGCACTGGGGAGCCACCTCACGCGCCTTGCGGAAGGCTTCGTCGTATTCGCGCCAGGCGAGCCCTAGCCCCGCGCCTGTCAGCTGGCCCACCTGTCGCATGTGAGCCATGAGGCCCGCCGCCGCGGCAGGACGCGATTGTACGTATACTCCTGCATAGCGGAGGAATGCGATGCACCACGTGCCAAAAGAAGTGATGACGCGCGGAGCTCGTGAAGCCGGGCGGAGTTGCCCGTCCACCAACTGGAACGCCTGATTCGTCTCCGCCCGTGCTCCGTCGGCATGGTCCAGCAGCAGGCCGAGGTCAACAAAGCGGTCCTCCACGATTTTTTGGCGGAGGGCGGCCGATACCGTTTCGGTACCATCGCAGACCACTTGTGCGTTACCGAGCGGACTGCTCTCCGGGGACTCTAGTGGGTCGTACGGCGCTGAACCGGTGGGTGCCGGGACGCTGTGGCTGTAGGACGGCGCCGGAGCGGCCGCGGGTCTCGATGCGGCGGAGGCGTCCAGCGCCTCCTGCACCACGTCCTGGATGATGTTCCGAAGCTGTGTCGGGTCGACACAGACCTGAGGCTGACTCTGTGCGGCGGCAGCGGGAACACCGCGGCTGCGCCGACCCGAGCCACCGACATTCGACGGCGTTGATGCAGCGGCGGCGGCTCGACCGCGGGATGGGGCCCGCGCCTTCGGCATCTCTCGTTGGCAGCATGAAAATGAAAAGAGAACACTCCGTCAGAGCATTGGCGTTTATCCACCATCCGACTGCAATGCACATAGCGGCAGTGACAGGCTAATATCATAGCTCTGGAAACATTTCCCACCAGCTTAGCTCAGAGTATCCACAATCTTTATCAAAGCTCACAGTCAAACCTCAGTTTATCCACAACCTGACTGCGGTGCACATTGCGGTAAGCGATAGGCTAATCCAATTGCTCGGGAAACATGGACCTAATGAGTATGGGCTCTTACACAGACTGCACAGGCGGCGCCACGGGCCACGACTGTGAAGCACACTATAGATGCACCTTATGGGGGGGGGGGGGAGAACGGCCAGCGCGTTGATAACGTGAGTAAGGGCTCGCTACCCTACCGCCGAGGAATGGACGCCATCCGAGCCAATAAACTCCTCCGTCGCTGAAAATGACAAACGCAGACGTCTCATCGGCGGTTGACCGCGCAAAGCGCCGTCGGAAGAGGAGGTTGGCGATACGCCTCCGCCGCCGGTGCGCAGTCACAGACGCCGAGCCACGCCGGGAGGAAGAACGCGGCGGCACCTGGAACACGTGAACCTCCGCCCCTGTGGCGCAGAGGCCGAGGACTGGCTCCATGAACCGCTGCATTATAAGCTGCGTGCTGAAACTGACTTGAGTAAGGTCATTGCCACCGATCATCAATAGGATGCGATCTGGCCGGAGCCCGATAGCTCCGCTGGCCCATGCGCGAAACCGATCGTCTGACAACCGACCGCCACGTCAGCCGACCGATTGTACGGCTGCCTGCAGCTCGCAGCGGCGACTGGCCCAAGAGGCGAAGCTATCGCCGAACACCAGGAGCATCGTGCTGGCCAGTCGGAATGCTACAAGTACACAAAGATCATCGCCCCTGGGGTAACATATAACGTTGTTCTAGTCCCACTCTCCGGGCTGATAAAGGCCCGTTGCAGAGTGGCGCCGACATGGCGGGAGGACATATAATTAATTTCTCTCGCAGGCATAAGTCAGCTCCCTTTGCTGGCGGAAACAATCGCCATTGTCAGAGTCGCGCCCGATTGGCGATAGGACAACAAACTATTCCCACTTTGCATGCTGACAACTGTCCATGGCAGAGTCGCGCCCGAGCGGCGAGAGGACATACCATAATATCATTGGTTCTCTGCTGGCTGAAACAAACGCTCGCGTCAGAGTCGCGCCCGAATGGCGATAGGACACAAAACTAGTCCCACTCTGCATGCGACAAATGTCCATGGCAGAGTCGCGCCCGAGCGGCGAGAGGACGTACCATAAGATCATTGGTCCCACTCTGCGCATCATATTTGTCTCACCCTGCTGGCTGAAACAAACCTTCACGTCAGAGTCGCGCCCGAATGGCGATAGGACACAAAACCAGTCCCACTCTGCATGCTGACAACTGTCCATGGCAGAGTCGCGCCCGAGCGGCGAGAGGACATACCATAAATATCATTGGTCCCACTCTGCGCATCATATTTGTCTCATCCTGCTGGCTGAAACAAACCTTCACGTCAGAGTCGCGCCCGAATGGCGATAGGACACAAAACGAGTCCCACTCTGCATGCTGACAACTGTCCATGGCAGGGTCGCGCCTGAGCGGCGAGAGGACATACCATAAATATCATTGGTCCCACTCTGCATGCTGACCACTGTCCATGGCAGAGTCGCGCCCGAGTGGCGAGAGGACATATCATGATATCACTGATTTTACCCTGCGCGTCATGTCGTTTGTCCCACTCTGCTGGCTGAAACAAACGCTCACGTCAGAGTCGCGCCTGATGGGCGATAGGACACAAAACTAGTCCCACTCTGCAGGCTGACAAGTGTCCATGGCAGAGTCGCGCCCGAGCGCCGAGAGGAATAGGTATCATTGGTCCCACCCTGCGTATCATTTTAGTGTCACAATCCGCTGACTGAAACAAACGCTGTCAGAGTCGCGCCCGATTGGCGGGAGGACATAAATGAGCAAAAACTAGTCCTACTCTGCATGCTGACAGATATCCGTGGCAGAGTCGCGCCTAATGGCGGGAAGACACATTAATATACCACCGGTCCCATTATGCGGGCTACAGCAATCGCCCTGTGGAGTTGCACTAGAATGGCGGGAGGACGTCATTACACAATCAGGAGAAAAAAAAAATAACCCGCAACGGCGGGAGCCGAATCACCCACATTTCGTTCCCCAGACCGAGACTCTAACCACTCGGCTACGGCGGCATCCTTATCATCGGCGCCACGGGCCTTGGCAAACAGTTACGCCGAGCGCCCATGCTATCGTCCATGGTCGGACGACGTCACCTATGACGTCAACTGGAGGCGGAGCATGAACGGCGCAACGCCAATACCTCCCCCTAGGAATGGGGACAGCCGCAAGGTGACGTCACGCCGACCGGCGAGGCGAAGCCAATCAAAGCACGGGACAAACCAAACACGGGACCTCTGGCTCTCCGCACCGGCCACGTGGGCCGACCCACGGCGACGAGCGAGAGATAACAACGGTGAGATAACGGCGGCGACACCAGTGGCGGAACCAGGGGAGGGCAAGGAGGGCATTCCCCCGCCCAACCAGCAAAATCATTAGATTACGCGTATAAAACCTGGCACCCTGCATGTATACAGTGCATGCTACCATAAATGTAACCAGTGCATGGAAATAACCATTTCATTGTTATTGAATATTGTTTGCCCCTCCCAAGCCACTGAACTAGATCCGCCAGTGTGTGACGGCAAACCGACGCCTGAATTAAGGCGATGGTCGTTCAGGGGCCTGTCATTTCACAATCTTGGGACAGCTCGAGGCGTAGCCTACGTCGACCAGGTGCACTTGAATCAATTAGCTGGGGTTGCACTAGGGCGAAGAGAGCACGCTGACCCGCCTTGCTCCTGCGTAATTGTCCTGCATTGACCGTCCCGCGGACAACGGCTTCCCCTCCCTGCTCCCAGTCTCTATCGTGGGAAAATTCCCTGAAACAGCCGATGGGGCTTATTGCACGCCATGCGCGTGTGCCCCGCAACCCTTACTGGTAAACGGTGCGAAGCTGTAGAAACCGGCTGGACCTTCGGTGCACCTCGAGGTAAACAGAGGGAACAGATTTGACAGATGTGTGCGCCTCGGTCGACGGCTGCGCACTGCGGTACTTGGGCCCATGGGGCACCCGATACCGAGCTGTTGACGTCATCTCGTTCGCTGACGTCACACCTACCCTCCTTTGTTCCTCCATAGTCTGGTGTAGGTCAAAGACCGCGTGTGTGCGTGGCCGAGGCGACCGATAAAGGACTTCAGACAACGTGGTCGTCTGAATTGTCATATATGTTTGGCAATCACCGACGGGCGGGTGCCGTTTTTTTTCTCTCTCGATTGGTTGGCTGATGCTGACGTGTCGTTGCGCATGCCTTTTCAGGGAACGGTCAGTCATTGCAATGTATAGAAGTTATAAGAAATGTAACTTATCACCCCAGCCAGACCATATGGCATTCTGTCTCAACCAGAAGCTGCGTTCATGTTCATTTTTTTGTCGTAGACTTAATGAGGCATCGAAGGGGCAGGTTAATAGGGGATTTCTGCGCATACCCAGGGTAATGAAAACACGGGAGGTGAACCAATTTCCTGTGGCGCAGGTCGGCGATCCTTGTAATCAGTGGACGAATGGCTGTGTTAGTATGACATAGTGCGTTTCATCAGTGGCATAGTGTCGCCGCTGCTACCCTTATGACCCCCGCAGGAATGGCGTATTGGATGTGCGCACCGCGGCCGCGCACTCAAATGATAGGCTAATTTGCCGTGGAACGAAATTGATGAGAAATTTCAACCGGAAGAGTTCAGTAGGAGGAATGTTCGTTAATTTTTATGACTAAAGAGGAAGGGCTAAAGTGATGTGAACGCAGAATTTCGTTGTAGTTAAGTTTGTTGATCGTTATATCGTTGAAAATCATGAGGCCTAGCATTAGTTCCTCTTGGCAGTAATGGAGATTTTGAGTATTAATGTTCCCCATAACTACAAGACGATGGTGTGGGACTGAGCCGTACTAATGCCATTCTATTTTCCTCTTCTGAGAATCGGGGATATTGGAATTGCGTGCAGCCGTTTTTGAGCTGGATACCAGTTGGAGTATGTTCATTTTTCCAAGCTTTACATAGCTTAACAGATGTAATGGCCTGGTATAAGATACACATCCATCGCAGCTATTTATTGTGATGTTTCTCTCAGAAACGCCTTAGCACCGTTTTATCTTATTTCTAGAGAGTTTTATACCTCATTGCCCACGTTGTTGTTGTTGTTGTTGTTCCCCCTGGGACCTCCTTACGGAGGACCATAGCCGAGAGGCTCCCTATGACGAAGGTAGCCGGCCTCCAAGGCAGCCACCAGGTCGGCGTCCCGCAGCCGCGACGGGTCGACGTAAATGCTGCCAGTTAGCCGCAGGCGGGCGCCAGCGAGGGCCGGGCAGCGGAGTAAGACGTGCTCCGGCACGTCCGCCTCCTCCCGGCACACGGCGCAGAGCGCCGCGGGGCACCGCTTATCGGGGCACTGCAGGCATGCCACGGAGGGGTGGCGGCCGATCCGGTGCAGGTATTGGAGCGAGCGGCCCCAGTGGCCCGCCCTCAACTGGTGCACCGAGATGGCGGCCTCTCGGTCCTCTCCGGGGATGGGGAGCGGCAGGGTGCTCCCGAAAATAGTCTTGAAAAAGGAGTCGGGCCAGTTTTCGCGCCACTGACGTGTGGCCGTCCGATGAACTGCCCGTGTCAGGGACCGAGCGTCCGAGGGCACGGCGCCCTGGGGCAGGGTGGCCGCTTGTTTGGCCAGGGCGTCAGCGCGCTCGTTCTCCGCCAGCCCGCAGTGAGCAGGGACCCACTGCAGGGTCACCTGCCGGCGCTCGGCAATGTCCAGCAGCGTCCTCCAGATCGCCGCGCCGATAGTGGTGGTCTGGGCGGCCGCTCCCGCGCTGAGGAGGCTCAGGGCGGCTCGTGAGTCAGAGCACGCCACCAGCGGGGCGGGGGACGGCTCATCCCGGACTCGCTCCAGCGCCGCCCTCAGGGCGAACAGCTCCGCACGGGTGCTGGAGCAGAGGCCTCCCGCCGCCACCTCCACCTCGAGAGTCTCCCCCGACGCGGTGAAGATGACAGCGCCGCCTCCTCCTCGCCTGACCCCAGCGTCCGCAGAGCCGTCGGACCAAATCCACGTGGCCTGGGCTGGGAGCGCCGCCAGGTGCTGCCGCGCGGCCTCTCGTCGCGTCTCGTTGGAAGAAGCTCGACGACCGCCGGGTCCCACGTCCAGATTGAAGGCGATCGGGCGGCAGGTTGTCCACGGGAGGAGGGGAACCTCGAGGCGCGGCTCCACCGTCACTCCCTCGGCGCCCGCCTCGATCAGCGCCGATCGCCCCAGTTGTCGCCAGCCGGTGGTAGACCGCAGTCGGGTGGGTGGGTCGGCCTCCGCGACGCGGCGAAGAGGGTCGTCCTCCGGCAGGGCGAGCGCTCGGCAGAGCGTTCGCGCGGCCAGCGTCTTCCTGGTGGACCATGCTGAAGGGATGCCTGCCTCGGCCAGCAGGGGATCCCTGGGGGTGGACCGTGGGCATCCGGTCACCACCCGGGCGGCCGCCAGCAGCTCGCGCTCCACCAACTGAACGTGTGACGGGGACGCGGCCGGGAGCCAGGCACCCGCCGCGTATTCAAGGGCTCCCCGGACATACCCGTTCGCGACTGTCCTGAGCTGCGCCTCGCGGAGACCCCAGGTCCGGCCGGTCATCCTCCGCAGCTGTGCCGTCCGCGGCCGGACCTTCCGCCGCAGAGAGTCGCAGTGGTCTTTAAAGTGTAGAAGTCTGTCGAAGGTCACCCCCAGAAGATGTAGGCTGGTGCCACCGGTGACCTGCGTGCCGTTCACCAGGAGTTGCACGCCACGCTCGTCCCTGCTCCGCTGAGTCAGCAGCAGCGCCTGGGTCTTCTGTCCGGCGATGGACATCTTCCAGTGCCTTGCCCATCGGGCCAGGGCGTCGGCCGACTTCTGGGCGCGAGCCACCGCGAGCTCTACGGTGGCTCCAGCGCTCAGTGTGGCCGTGTCGTCCGCATACATCAGGACGTCCATGCGGTCCGAGGCGTTCCGCAGGGTCTCGATAAGGTCCGCCGCCCAGAGCGTGTAGATGGTCGGTGCCAGGACCGAGCCCTGCGGCAGGCCCGCGCGGAACACGCGCTCGCTGCTGTGCGCGCCGTTGACCTCTACGCGGGCCCGCCTGTCGCGAAGGAACCGGAATATCCAGGTCGCGAAACATCTGGGGAGGAGCTTGAGGAGCTTCAGGTGCAGCATCCGGTGATCGATCGTGTCATAGGCACGGGAGAAGTCGAACGCCAGGAGGACAAAGCGGTCCGCCGTCACGCCATCCTCCGGGCCTCGTCTCGGCTTGGGGCGATTCCAGCCATCTTGAACGGTTTGGACCAAGCGGGCCAGACTGTCCTCCGCCGACCTCCCGCGGCGGAACCCGACCTGTTCGGGGGGCACCAGTCGGTCTCGCTCGATGAGGTAGGTCGTCCGGGCCGCGATCATCCGCTCCGCTAGCTTGGCGATGTGACTCGTGAGCGCGATCGGGCGGTAGCTGCCCACTTGTTTGGGGTCTTTGCCGGCCTTCAAGATGGGGATGATGGTCGCCCGTCGCCATGAGGCGGGCGTCTCGAAGTTGGACCACGATCTGTTGATGAGTGCCAGAAGGGTCCGGTAGGCCGTCGGTCCGAGGTGCCGCAGGTGTTCGGTGCATACCTGGTCCGGTCCTGGCGCCTTCTTCGTCCCGAGGTGTCGGATTTGGTCGTGCATTTCCTGTTCGGTGAAGGGTTGACACTGGTCGGTGCGCTGTCCCCTGCAGCAGCACGGGGCAGCCTTGAGGCCGCGGAGCTCCGTCTTGACGATCCGGTCGCGCTTGGGTTGGCGCACGTTTCTACTGACGTGGGCGTACGTGCGGACGAACGCCTCGGCCTTGGCCCGGTCCTCCGCGAGCAGTTGCCCGCAGTCCCCGTTGATGGCCCGGTCTGGGCAGACGTCCGGTGCAGCACCCTCCATCTTCCGCAGGATCTTGGTGACCTTCCCTATGGCTGCCGGCTTGTTCAGCTCTCCGGTCGCCAGTTCGCGGAAGCTCCTTTTCTGTGCTTCGGCCTCCATGGTCGCAACTGACTTCTTGGCTGCCTTCCATCTGGATCTCGCCTCCTCCGAGTCGTGCTCCTTGAGGGCGTCCCTCGCCTCCCGGCGCTCCGCCACCGCGGCCACGAGGTCCGGATCGAGCGCCCATGGCTTGGGGTCGGCGCGCGCACCCCGCGGGACGTGGGCGGTGCTGGCGGACAGGATCGCGGCCACCAGCCGCTCGCTGAGGCCCTCCACCGACAGCGAGTCCGGGCGCAGGTCAGCGAGGGCCGCGTCACAGTCAGCCGCGAACCCAGTCCAGTCCGCCTTGTGAAAGGCCCATCGGCTCTTGCGGATCCTCTTCGGTCGCGCGCCGCCGATCGAGGTGTGGATCAGCTGAGGGAGGTGGTCGCTCCCCAGGTCCTCACCGACCGCCCACGTGCAGCGGCCCGCCATGTCACGGTGGCACATCGCGACGTCCGGGGCGGTCTGTCGAGTGCGGTTCCCGTAGCCGACACAGGTGGCCGCGCCGGAGTTGAGAGTCACCCAGTGATGGAGCTCAAGCCAGTCGTTCACCCGGGTCCCCACCGCGTCCGGTTCGGAACAATTAACATCCCAGACGGGGTGGTGGCCGTTGATGTCTCCGACGGCTATGACGTTGGGTAGCGATGGGAACATGTCCAGAGAGAAGTGGTCTTCCCGCTCGTCCTCAGCTGACAGTCGGGACGGGGGGCGGTACAGGTTGTATATGTTGAGTGATGATGACTCTCTTGAGGGCTGGCCTCGCATTTGGTGCGGGATGATCTTGATGGCGCACCATTCCGTCGTGGTGTCTTGGGGCAGGAGCGGGGACGCCTCGATGGTTGAGTAGGGCAGGCCGTCCCGAACGTAGATGGCGACGTCCCCACCCTTGATCGGTCCGTCCCGTCTCCTGCCCTGCGCCCGTCTTGCGACCGCAGCCGCCTGGTACCCCGGGATGGCGATCTTCCGGCCAGACGGCAGCTGAGCCTCCTGTACCGCCAGCACGTCCACCTTCCTGTCAGAGAGCCAGCGGGAGACCTCGGGAACCTTCTTCCGCAGTCCCTCCGCGTTCCAACTGACGAGCAGTAGTTGGCTTCTGGTGCGGCAGTTGTGGCGATACCGGCGATTCTTAGCACGTCGGCTGTACCCTCCTCGGGGGCCCGATGGGCCGCGGCCGCGCGCCCCGCCACTGGCGCTCGTGGCGGGGCCGTCGGTGTTCAGTTACTCAGCGGACCGGGGGCCGCGGCGACGCGGCTCCCCAGCCCGCAGCAGGTGGTCCGGTGTGTTCGGTGGTGTCGCGGCTGCGGGGCGCCGAGGGTGGCACGTCGGCCATCCGGCGTCCCGCCCGAGGGGGGCATGTGGGATCCGTTTGGTGAATCCGGCCGCTCTCCACGGCCGGACCGGGCAGCTGACGCCGCCCACACCGTCCACCCCGAGAAGGCGGATCCCTCCAGACGGCAAATTTGCCCATTGCCCACGTCTTTTCTACATGCGCGTCATTACCTCTCTTTTTTACGTAAATTGGCGGTGTAATGACCTACCATTAATGGTAACTGAGAATAACGTGAGGCAGGGTAGGTGGTACTGAAAATAACATCCTCTCATCTCTCGCTGTCGTCTTGGGCGTGAATGTGGCTATATAATTAGCCAACGACGTCGGCACAAGGATGGTAGCATGTGTCCGGGTTATTTTTATACCTCCGGGATATCAATGTATCCGAGGGGCACACGGGATAGACGATACTCCCAATGAACCAATGAATTTAGCGACCAACATGTGATCGCGTCCGTGTGTGGGTTGGTGTGTGACGTGTGTGGGTGTGAAGGTGTTCATGGTCGAGGTTTTTATTGTCTGCCACTGAGCACCGGATACACGACAATTTATCTTTTGGGGAGGTCAAACGATATCTGATATGATATCGTATGACACCCTGGTAATTTTTGGGATCTTGTAGTCAAAGACTTTGGGTAATACGGGAGACTCTTTGAAACTTACGGGACTTCTCGTTATTCTGGGGACTGTCATAACTCCAGGGATTTCTAGGTAGCTAATGAAATTCCGTATATGATTCCCCGTGACCTCTCCTGACCCCGCCTGACCTGGTGCGACCCGATTTTTCAGGTTCAGCGGTGATGTCGCTAAATGGAGCGGAAGTGGTCGTGAACAATCGAGCCGGCAGTCGAGCCCCTCTCGGCTCTGGCGCCAACGGCTTCTCCAGCTTTGTGTAGCACATGCCGCCCGTAGTGAGGAAGGACATGCGGAAGGCCCTGGTGACTGGAAGGCTGGGACGGATGGAAGGCCCGGCTGAAGAGATTGTCCCTTGAACTCTGGTAGTAGGAGACGAGGTAGGACGTGAGACAGGGCGTCAAGAAGGCAGGATCGCAGTGATGGTGGTGATGTGGATGATGATGCTGTCAGTAATGGTGGAGTTGATTGGTTGTTCAGCAACACCTACAGCAACGCTTACGACAATCTCTACAGCATCATCATACGTCACTACCAGCCAGTAGGGTCCTAGCTACAACTGCCCTGTCTACAACCAACCTGCCAGCCGTCTCGCCCTCTTCCCCAGTACCGTCCCGTCAGAGGCCTTCCGTCTTACTCACACACACGCATACAAACGTGCGTGCCCTCCTGTGATACACACTGCCCCGTCCTGCCCGCCAGAGTCTCGCTTGTAGTAGAGTTTGTGTCTTGTCTGGCGTGTCTGCTTGTCTGCTGGCTGTCTGACTCACCCGTGAGTGTCTGCGTTGGCGGCCGTCTGCGTTCTGCGTAGTAATGCGTGCGTAACGACGTCTGCGTCGCGTTGCGATGCCTGCGTATGTCCGACAATATGCCGATATCTGCCCTGTCGGGACATCGCGGGGGCGGCAAGCGGCAGCCAGCCCATCTGTAGTACGCCGCTGAGTGCTGCCTGCCGACTGACTGAAGAACTAGCTGAAGGGTTGTTTGCGACTGTGCGAGCCCGCAGAAGTGTTTGTATAGTTCCTTTGGACGTGGGCGCCCGCTGTGGCTTGAAGGGATAGGGGAAGGATGATGGGCAAGCCCGACTTTAGAGCGGCTTTAGAAACTACCAGAGACCGTTTTGTACGTCGGAGGAGGGGAGAATCATTGAAAGACTGCGTGGGTTTGAAAGAGACATGTGAATGTAGCGTCTGCGCATTTGGTCAGCCCCCGCTGTTGTATGTATGTAGTGGTGTATCTATTCGTGTCTCAATCTGTATCGATCATGAAAAGCTGCGATTGGTTTGAACACCGCTAATGATAGAACTCATTAAAGACAGACACGGGCATTGCAGCTTGACTCGAACAATTTCCTCGCGTTCGCATTTGTGTGTTTTTGTTTGTGTGTCTGTGTACTTTTGACGATGTCGTTTCACAACTAGCGGCAGTAGCGAATCTCTCGAACTCGGTCTGATTAGTCTGTGAACCAGGCCACTGTTCTCTGTCCCAAGTGTGTTTACTCGCGACGTCCCAGCCAATCACGCGTCTTTGTGGTCGATTCTCGCCACTAATTTTTGACACACTGGGGGGGAGGGAGGGAGAGAGAGAGAGAGAGAGAGAGAGAGAGAGAGAGAGAGAGAGAGAGAGAAGAGAAGAGAGAGGGGGGGCTGACCACGGAAAGGATGACCTTCCGTGTTTGGGGGCAGCCGTCTGTTGCCAACTCCGTTGCCAGGCGGCTGTCGGCTGTAGTCTCTCGTCCAGGGATGTTTGAGACACGGAACACATACTGTGTTTCCCCGAAGTTGTGGCGCCGTGGATTGTCGTGTGAGTGAGTCTCTCTCTCTCTCCTCTCTCTCTCTCCTCTCTCTCTCTCTCTCTCTCTCTCTCCTCTCTCTCTCTCTCTCTCCTCTCTCTCTCTCTCTCTCTCTCTCTCTCTCTCTCTCCTCTCTCTCCTCTCTCTCTCTCTCGCTCTCTCTCCTCCCTCTCTCTCTCTCTCTCCTCTCTCTCTTCTCCTCTCTCTCTCTCCTCTCTCTCTCTCTCTCTCTCTCTCTCTC
>NW_024884125.1:0-21885 GCF_019059575.1 Amphibalanus amphitrite | reverse complement strand
CATTTCACACACTATGAACAATAAATGCACACACTGAAATCGCTATTACCGATAGGCTCATCCAATCAAGTTTCGATAAACCCGTTCATCATCATCTCCTGCGGTTTCGAACACGCCTGTTAGGTGGTGCGGTAAACCGCGCCCAAAGCCAGGGCCCCGCCCCGGTAACGTGAGGTAGCCGAGTCAGGGCAGCGTGCGCTGACCCAAGCCGGGGCCGCGCGTCCTCCCGGTGTCATGTGATAGCCCGGGGCTGCCCGGGATGCGGTAGACCGCGCCCAAAGCCGCGGCCCCCTTGGGTCAGCGCACGCTGCCCCGACTCGGCTACCTCACGTTACCGGGGCCCTGGCTTTGGGCGCGGTCTACCGCAGGTGGCTTCTGCTCATACTTTGTGGTGCGGTGGTGGTGCGTCGGGCCGCGCGCTCTGACTTCGGCCAAGAAAAATGCGTCAGCTGATCATTGTCATTTCTGCCACTTTCATGTGGTGAGATGGGGTCATAACTTTAGAGACGGCTGTTTCATATCAATTATTTTACATAAATAATATTTCAAACCATAAATTAATGTTCGACAGCCAAATTAAAGAAACAATACCAATACAGGCTTACAGTTTAAATTTGACATTGTGTTGTCTACGATTAGACAGCTGATAACTCATTCCCGTACGTCGTAACTCTATAATGACCTTTGCTTATTGTCACATGTGCGCCGCATTCGCGATTGTTGCCGACGCCTGTTTGCAGGTCAGCCCACTACAGTTGTTATACATATCGAAAAACCGATAAACTTTTAGGCGAAAAAACACTATTTTAGTTAGGCCCATTATTTTTTTTTGCGATATTAGGTAAAAACAGAAGCCTCTTATCCTAGGAAAACTAAAATGGGAAATCATTGGAAGGTGGCACACTACCTTTAATGCATGACTTTTCTTAGAGCAATAGGTACATTTGGATGCTTTGAGAATGGAGGAGTTATGCCGCGCAGTTGACCTAACTTTGTATTTGAAATAGGTACATAGATGTTATTATAGATGTTATTCTTGGCAGTTGGCATTCATGAATAAATAAATGATAAGTTAAATTGTCGCGTTTCTTTTCCATTCAGTATAGCCTAGTATACTACAAATAATACAAATAATATCAAGAAACTCAGTTGAGATGATTTCTCACATTATACTTCGCTGGTCTCATGCTCTTTTTTAACCCTCGCCCTGGCAGGGCATTTTTCATAACACGGCCTGGCAGGGGGGGGGGGGGGTCGATGCGACCCCCCTCCCTCGCGATTGGCTCCTATGGCACCTAGAAACACCAAATTTGGTAGGTAGGTGGGCCCCCTGGAGTTCTCGCCCCTGTGCAAATTTGGTTGCTCTAGGTCAATATTTAGGGGGGTTTTGGGGGGTATAAATGTAAAAAATTCGCTAAAAACAGGTCAAAAGTGTTTCGCTTATAACTTTTCATCTTATTAAGATAGAGCAAACAAAAAAGCACCAGTGAACTCAGCACGTCAAGGCGCGTCGAATGATATACTTTTCAGCTTGCTTAAGTGTACTTAAAGTTTTTCTTAAATTTTAAGTAACTTAAATTAATAAATTAAGTTAAAGTTAACCAAATTGCATCATATCGCATATCATTCGATTCGGCTGATCACCAGGAACACAATGATACCATTTTTAAGCTCTAGCGTCATTATGTGCCACGTTATTGGCAAAAACGTCATTTGACCTCGGTTGACCTCATTTGACCTGACCCATGGATAAGTACACCAAACAAAGAAGCACCAAGTGACCTGCTGTTAACCCTATTCCTGGCGGGGGGCCTCAGGAGCCCCCCCCCCCTGAGGTTTTTTGGTTATTTCTCCCTAACGCGTTGAGCTAGGAAGCTCAAATTTTCTGACTTTTCCTATAAGGCTTCTACGCAACATGTCTGAAAATTTTGAGTTGATCTGACCTCAGGTCAGGTCACCAGAGGCGGTTTGGTGACCCTACCTCAGAAAAGTTTGCAATCACGTCAGAGCTAGAGTTTTTGACCGATCAATTTCTTCTCTTCAGGCTTTAGTTAGGGTACCAGTATGTGCAATTTGTATATCTCGGAATTTTGATATCGGTGACCTAAGGTCAGGTCAATTTCGCGACCTCCCCATTATAAGTCAACGGGGGAAAAATCAACTCCCTGTTTTTACCACTAAAACGGGTCGGAATGGCCCCATATACCATACATGACTTCATATACGATCAACCTTCACTACCTTGAGGTCTGTTTGCTGTTGGGCAGCTGTGAGGTCATGTGACGTCATCAAAGGTCACCAAAGGTTTTTGGCCAATAACTCCGTACAGGAACAAGATACAGACGCGTGGATGGTCTCATTGTGTTCAGCTCGTCAAGACGCATCGAATGATATACATGATGACCTCGAGGTCACGTGACCTGAGGTCAACCTTTGACCTTGACCTTTCGAGGTCAACATATTTATCATTCGATGCGGATTGACGAGAGGATCACGATGATGCCCTTAGTTTGTTCCTATCTTGACTAATTCGAAAGTTATTCGAGAAAAACTCTCTCCATATCTAGCACCGCCATTTTGACTTTTTCGACCCCTGTGACATCATCTTTGACCTGACCTGAAAATTACCTCAGTAAAAATTGTAGACCTTGTCCATGCGTACCCGATGCCGTTTACCGCTTGTCGCTATCTTGCTTCGTTCTCGAGATCTCAGGGGGGGGGCCGAATCGGCCCCCCCCCCGCCAGTTTCTTGTCCCGGCGGAGCCCGCCAGGAATAGGGTTAAGTACTGTGGTTTCAAAGCACAAAAGTGATAGAACGAAGCGGATATCTCCAGTATTTTCCGAATTTAGTATTTTCCCATAGGCTTAACATTACGACGTAATGACCTCTAACTGACCTCAGGTCAGTGACCTCAAAAAACCCGAACTATATGTTATACAACTCGGTGAACTTAGCACATCCTGAAAGTTTGAAGGAAATCAGTGCAAAACTGTGAGTTGGACAGGTGCAAAAAGAAAATTGAAATTTGACCATGACCTTGTACCGGTTTTTCTGACCTGGTGACCTGACCCAAGGTCACCCGGACCTGAAATTTTCAGGTCATATGTAAAAAGGTTGCCCCATAGGCTGTGCCAAATTTGGCGGCGCTGCGCGCCGCCGTTTTTACGCTATCTTCGAAAAACCTTAGGGGGGGGGGGTCGCATCGACCCCCCCCCCCTGCCAGGGCGAGGGTTAACTACACCATTAGCCATTTGAAATAGCCGTGCTGCCCTCTCGGGCCACCTCGGGGCAGGTGACTCACGTCCCCCCCCCCCGGGTCACTCGACTCTGTCCCTGTCATCAGAGCCGAAGCCTGACCAGTGCCGGGCCCACCTGGTAACCAGACCCTGTCATCAGGAGCCATCGCGGTCGGACCGCCCCCCTTCCCGGCGCCGGGCGCTGCGCACTCTGCCCGACCGACCGTCACTCTACCCGGCGCCAGCTGCTCCCCTCCTCTTCGTGCCGTCACTCTACCCAACCGTTTCTCTACCCGGGTCTAGTAGCTCCTCTGTTCTACCTGGCCATCGGTCTACCGTCTACCATACGTCATTGCCTCTCTTCGACCAAGCTGCGGGAGCCACACACCAAAGTGGATCCCAGTTTTCATACACGTGAACCGCCGGGATACGTATCAATATTCCATCAGAGCTGGACCAAAATGGATCGATCTTCTCAGATGCCCGTGGAGCAGTAATTATGAAATTCAGTAGCCGAAACTCATCAAATTATGAATTGATATAACCTCAGCGCTGGCTTCCATTTCTGATAGGAACAGAGGTGACGATAACCGATATGGAAGCGTAACAAAACACCACTCAGAAATCAACAGCGACTAAAACGTTAGGCCAAAATATTTAAGACAGAAATAGTTATTCTTTTAGTTTAGTATAGTTCAATCTCCCGACCAAAAAGTTGTAAAATGCAAGCTTCAGACACCATTTCTATACCAGAGCAGAAGCGAAAAGAGCGATGGTGTAAGTAATTATCACAAACTTCCACAGCCCGAAGGCCAGCTCTCCGCGAAGTGAAAATACCTTTCTTTATGGGTCACTGACAAGACCCATCTCCACTTTCGGCGGATCGACAGTATTACATTTCTCAATTCGTGAAATACGATCGTCCTTCTGTCGAGATAAGCTGTCAGGAAGTTCCCTCCACATGATAAGAGGCCTCAATCTCTCTCCCTCCCTCTATGCGACCGGCGGGGCTACGTTTGCTGACAGGTCGCCGGCCCGGGCGCTCTATCTGACCATCTCACCGGGGCTGACTTTGCCAAGGAAGAGAGAGAGGGGAGAGAGGGAGAGAGAGGGGGGGAAAGAGAGGATGGAGGAGTTCTACAGGGCACATTACTGGCCAGTAAACAGGCTGGCGACGGCAGGTAGGCAGGGACACGGGACGAGGGTCAGGGACGGGAAGCAGACAGCGTAAAGATGGGCTACCGATCGGACGGACGCACTGACTTCAAAACAACAGACGTCAGAAGGTAGGGCACTGCCGAAAAGTCGGGACAGAATTTCTCTAACAAGCTGAAGCGTGCGTGGATATGATGATTATGCGAATATACTTACGAAGTCTGAGTTAACTGACTAGCGAAGACAGCCTTTCTCGAAAAGAGGTCAGTTTGTTTTATGAAGCATTTATCTTTATTAGACAGATGAATGTTACACAATGTGTAACCATCTAACCAATGAAGATGCATATACGCTGGTGATTGGTTGACGTATTCAATTACACACCGAATTCATTCAGACTTTTGCCAGTCACCGTTTCCATTTACATATAAGTTGCACAGCATGCATTAGTGCAGCAATTATCGCCAG
Organism: Amphibalanus amphitrite; assembly: GCF_019059575.1. Classification (NCBI taxonomy): domain Eukaryota; kingdom Metazoa; phylum Arthropoda; class Thecostraca; order Balanomorpha; family Balanidae; genus Amphibalanus; species Amphibalanus amphitrite. Next base: position 17,025 of record NW_024884125.1, on the reverse strand, counting down.
ATTATGACATGTATGGCAAAAGGCGGGTATTAGTTGGCATTGCGTCATCAAATGCAGTCTAGATGTCGTGCTGGGTAGATGTAAGGAAGTCCATGCGGGTGCGCCAGTACATTTGTCCAGCCTAGCTCTTGTGACCACATCAAGCGCCGCTGAAAAAGCTGGACTCGCCTGAAATAAGTTGAAAAAAATATTGTGGTCCTATCCAGGATATTTAAGAAGAGAGACACCTTTCAAAAAACTATTAATATATTTGCTTCGGCCTAATAGATGGCTGTGGTGGCCCATTACGCACAGTAACAGAAAATAGAATGTCACCTAAGACGAATACCCTTGAGAAAATTTTCAATCACTCTACCTCGCGTAAAAGGGTTCAAAGGAGTTATGACCAATTTCAATCCTTTACTTCCTTCGCGGCAGCTTTTTAGCTGAGCCCTTTACCTCCCCATTACCATTATTAGAAATGGTAATGGAGTGCAAATGACCCACCGGGCTAATTCCTGGTTCCTCCCGACCCCTCTCGACGCCTGGCGCCATGGTTTTCAGCCGAGCCGTCATCAACTCTCCGACTGGGCCAGGACAGCACTTTCCCATACCTGCTACATTGCATGATTAAATCGAGACATCCAGGCATTTTAATGGCACGTGCACTGTACCACACTTTTCAAAGTTTAATGCAGTGCTTTAATATTGCCAGCCGTGTGGTTCAAGGGGTGTGGTTAAACGCGTTGAACCACACGGCTGCTGACGTCACTATCAATTATAGTTGTGAGCTTTTTGGCAGGTATGGGAAACACCTTCCAGCCCTAAGGCCGGGAATTCAATAAATGTCACCTCGCTTTTTTAGCGAAAAGCACCTCGGGCCTAACGGCCCTCGGAGTTTTCGCTAAAAAACCTCGGTGACATTTATTGAATCATCCCGGCCCGGGCAGGAATATATTTACTCGCCTATCTAGATCAGACGGCGCCAACCCGCGTCCTGTCCCCCCCCCCCGCTCCCCCCCCCCCGGTGACAGCTGGTCACCTGGTGTGTCAGCTCGGGCCGCGTGGCCGCATGGTAATTTAGTGGTCACGAGCGGTGCTGGGGTGAGGGGATTTGAACGGTAGCGCACGTTGGTGAGACACTGTCGTACAAGATATCACACTGTCAGACTGTTCCTTTTCTCATTGTCTCTCAATGTCCCACTCGACGGTGGGCTCAAAATTGAGCCACGAACTGGCACCCGGTAAGTCAACAAAGAAAACAAAGGCAACAAAGAAACTATGGACAAGAGGTTAGGTGGAAAAATGGAACGAAACCAAACGCAAACCTGGAAAAATGTGTAGTTATGATAAAGTTAAAACTAAAATTTATCGTATTACAACTACATATATACGATCGCTGTATCGCTTCTAAAACAGTGAATTGATCAAGCTACCATGGATTCCCGCAATAGTTGGAATTCAAACAGATGCAGATGTGGCGCTATCAACGCGCCCCTACCAGCGAGCATCTGTTTACATGGCCAACTACCGTGCAAAACTCGTAAAGAAGCACCAGGGTGGGGCCCTTTATGTTCCTATAAAGGTCCGCATATGTCAAAGCTCTGCAAGCCATGCATGGTGAAATGAGTTAAGTCCGAAACCATCCTGACGTAAATTCAAAACATGCTACGCTTTGCTCTATTTTACAGTAGCGCTGATCTTTGAATACAAAACGAAGCAAGTCATGCATCCCACAAACACTATGGAGGGCAGGTTAGACGCGTGAACCAAAAATGGCACGCGGTAAATGGTAAATAATGGCAGCGAAGAGTAAACAACAATCCCGCTGCCCGTCACAGACGTCGCCAGCAGTTACTTTTCGACGTCAAAAACAAAGACCGCCGAATACCCTCAGCCTCATCTGTGGCAGAGACAATGGCAGGTGGCGTGCGACGGGCACCCATTAGAGACCCTCTGGGTCCACTCCAGGTCCGCGCGTTTGGCGGCGGCCGGTGCGCGTGGGATTAGTGGCGCGACAGGGACGATTAGTGGCGCGACAGGGACGGTTAGTGGCGCGACAGGCCGGCTGGCGCCGTCGACAGGGGTCTGTCAGGGAGGGACACACGGCGTCATCCCGCCCCACAGGTGAGTGACGCTCCACCCCTCGCTACACGGGGGCTACCACAGGGGTGAGTACTAGGTGCTGTGTGTTTGTTGAGTCATAGGGGAGCTGACTCATATGTATATGCGCCACAAGTTTGGTCAATTGGTATCGCGGAGTGAATCATGCACTTCACTGTGGATTTGGAAAGACAGACTCCTGGTTTGGACGGTCAGCAGTTGCCACGGTCAAGTAGTTTTGCAATGTGTCAAATAAAAAACAATAAAACAATATTTGTTGTTTTACAGGAAGAATTCCCAATAGCCAGTAAATATTGAATTTTGGTAATGTAAGCCTGCTTTCAATGCTAATGCCAACCCGACTATCAATATCTTCCTCTTTTGACTGACCTACAAGTCGCAAACAATACATTACATGTTCAGCAATTACTCTCAGCGAAATCGTTTTATTCAAATTAACGTAACACTAAACCACATTACCATATATTACCGGCACGATAAGACGCAGAAGAGCCGTATTAATGTGATTCTACTGTACTTAGATATGCGTGGTAATCCAAGTGCAGTGCACTTTGACAGCCGTGAACGCAAACGCACTTTCAGCCCGCCCTGGAGCCGTTAAGCCTGCCTTGATTAGGTTCGGATTAAGTCGGATTGGGGTGAGGTCGAGAAACGCTCTCCAAGTGGGAGACAGACAGGACAGCGGGTGGTCTTCGGAACAGGCTTACTCTCAGGAGCTGAGAGAGCTACAAGATCGCGAGCTGTCAGAGACTTCAGGAGGTCTCCAATACTGACAGCGCCGCAGGTCTGTCAGGGGCCGTCAAGACTCCAGGGATAATGCTGACAGACCCACACGGCTGTCTGGAGCTGTCAAAACGCTGCGAGTTGTCACAGGCTGACAGAACTACACATTACCTGAAGCTCACGAAGCTACAGGGGGCTCTCCAAGACTGACAGAGATGCGCCATTTTGTGGAGCTGACGTAAATGCGTCTGATTGGCACCGGTTTACTCTGAGACAGCCCTGGATCGGAGCGTTATCCGCTCGTCATCCAGCGGATTCATCCGCCTGCCATTGTAAGTGGTTTTCATCACGCATCACCCAGAAACCGTCATCCAGCAGTGTCGTCAGCCAGTCGGTCATCCGACTGAACTTCATGTCGGTCATCCGACTGAACTTCATCCGATTCCTTATCCAGCTAGTCATCCAGCAGTGTCATCCTGTCACTATCGCTGTTTAGAATTCGCGACCCAACCTCCGCCTCTTGTCTCCCTAGTTACAACGATGGCCACTCTCAAAGCGTGCTACTCCATCACTCCACGTCCTACAGAACCGTGTTGTGGCCAGATTGCCTACAACGCTGTGGGCCTGAGGGCAGATCGCGAGGACCTAATCCTGACCGATCACTGCTGGTTTCACCAACAGCAAGCACTGCTGAAGTAAGCTTCTAGGAGGTCCGTATATGAGCATTCTGCTCAACATTCTCTGCAAGTGTGTTTGATGTGTCATGGGAAGCCACATATCCGGGAGCGGGGGAGCGTTTGGCGAGGAACAGCTCACGAAAACGTCTGGCGAGAACGAAGCTACCCTTCACGGCAGCCAAAACAGTCCTTTGCGGTGTCCAGAAGAAGAGTGGGTTCGAAGAACCGGTCCCCGATCGGCCGTGTTCCGTGGGACGGTGAGTGATCACAGGATCGTCCGACAGCCCAGGAATGCTTTTAGCGGGCGACTCGCAGGCGCGTCGGGGCCTCCGCTAGGACTATTTACGTCAAGTGTCAACACTGGTCTGCGCTGGAGGTGCTATGGACACGCCTGTGAGCGTCAGGAAGTGCCGCCGAGTGCCGACGCGTCGGCGGGTCCTTGCTAAGTGGTGTCATTCATTGTGACGTCTTATCGGAACGAAGAAAGCGCGTGGGGTCGAATGTTTGTTGTCTTTGGCCGCGCCTGAAAAGGTTGGTTCATGTAACGGTGATGTGCATACCGCCAGCGACATAAGCTCCCCATGTTCTGGTCGGGATGTGTGTAAGATTAAACTAACATTTTGAATCTGGGCGCAGGTCTGAGATCCGTCAAAGGATACACCAAGGTTCCGTTGTAAGACCACCGCGATATGAAACGGGATGTTTTCCATTGCATCAGACGCCAGACATTCCTCGTTGTCGCCTGGTTGTCGCGATTAACTTCCTGATAGGAGAGTGATAAGACATGGAGTCCGGGAGAGATAGACCTCCTAATTAAAGCGACTTTTCGTCGCTTATGTCAGCGGCAAAACTACCAAAGCCCGCGCCGTGAGGAGTGATGGCTATCGGGATGCTACAGTAAAACGCTGCTGATGGGTTTTCCCGTACACAGTCTGAAGAGCCAGGCACAGCGTGTGCTGTCAGTTGTGGTTTGCTGTGGCGCTACAAATGGTATCAACCAATCGCAAACGTCCGATGTTTTAATCACACGTCGGAAGGGAAAATGCGTGCCTTGGTGGTGCCATCTGATGGAATTAGTCGTACTGGGAAGCCATTGGAACGTGAGGAAGCGTGAAGAAGCAGTACAAGTGGATACCTTCATCGCCATTAGGTGGACGAGGTAAAGCCCTCTGAACAAGGACAGGGAAGTCAGATAAAACGAAAATAGGTGTCGAATGAAAAGCAAACAGTTTGATTGATACATGAAAATGTCATCATGCACCGTTGAAAACATGTTTCATCAAAACATTGACGACAGAATCAAATACGACACCGGACACCCTCCCTACCTTGCTTTTTTGTGGAATGACTTTGATTTTTTTCATTTTGAAAATTCAAAGATGCTTATGAACTTGACAGAATTACCAAGGAATAGGCCTTGATATTATCTGATCAGTGTGCCATTTCTAATCATTATGCACATTTCTTCACATCCGTGGCTGTATAGTGTATAACAGTCAACGAGGAAGCATAAGTTGTAAGACGAATTGGGTAGTTAGAATCGCATCTATCTGCTAAGTAAACATCACTGAATATAGCATGAAAATAGCTGCAATTGGAAAACGTGCAACATGAGGCACGCAATCACTAAAACACCAGCAGAAACAGATCCACACCTACCTCGTTCGGAGTTTTCTACAGTTAGCCGCTTCTTCAGTGCAGGAAAGCCCACATCCAGTCTCCCTCCCTCACTCAACGTTTGTGTCCACTCTATACCTATCCGTCTCTCTGTTCGCCCAAACCACACAGTCCCTCGCACTTTCCAACCACGCGCACAGCCCCTCACCCCTGCGACGGCTGGAGCCTGACTGATGCTACGTGAGCTGGCGGCGACGGCGGCGGCGGCGGCGGCGGCGGCGGCGGCGGCGGCGGCGGCGGCGGCGGCGGTCGCCGTCTTGGCGGCGGCCAATGGCTGAGGCGCCGACCACTTAGCTCGGGGGAAGGGCAGGGGAGGGAGGGTTGGGGGCGGGACAAAACAGCCCACAATGGACCCGCCGCACAGACTGGGATGGACACAGTCGACTGGTGCATTACCAGAAATACTTTTTGGTGGTGGGATTGTGTAATGTGTGTTTCCTTCCTCACAGATGTGTTTCCTGCAGAAATTAGCGAAACAGTAACCCGTTTTGCGGAGGAAAATGACAAAATAAGATGCAATAAGCAGCGAAGGGGATTTTCGCATTGGCATCGCCATCAGGAAAATGTCATGTCGCCAGAAGCTGGTATAGCTGGTATACGTCTACGACCCGGCGTAACATCACCGCAAACAAGTTTACTTGTCGAAATCCAGGTTATTATTAATTGTTTTGATGTCGGACTTATCGAATATTTACCTAGCGTGATCTACAATGACACTCCTCACGGAGATACTACATAGTGCCACATCCTTTTATAACTTACAAACGACTTATGCCCGACTATTATAACTGAAACCTTCAAAAGGCTCAGATTGAGGTAAGCGTTACCACCACTGTGCACTGTATACCTAATGGGCTGATGCCTGTGCACTTTACCATACATATGAACCAAATTCTAATCAAATTGGGAATTACATGGGTGGGATCCGGAGCACATGACGGGGGGGGGCTATGAATAGGGTATCCGATTGAGGATATGAGAATCTGAGTGGAGATATGAAGGTCTGACTGGCGACGGATGGATCTGAGCAGGTACAAATCATCCGATAAACCTAGGATCGCTCCAAAATCTTTTGAAAAAGCAAATAATAATTTAATCATCAGCTGTTCAATGTTCATACACCCAGCACTTAAGGCGTCGTGGAACTGCTGAAACGACATTGTATCATTGGATTCCAGTGAAATAATCCCGACAAAATTAGTGGCGATTCCTTCTCCTTCTTGAAGACTTGCTAATAGATCATCATGCTATGACTCAACCAATTTTGATTTGTAGTTCCACAACATTCATCAAATTTTAAAATAAGAAGTTCGACGGACGACATACGCTACTAAACATGCCCTACTCAATTTGCGTATGCTGCAAGTTTGTGTTACAGCAATACCAAACATTTTACGGAGGCATAAAACAGGCAACATAAACCAAATACCTATCCAACACTACTTATTTCGGATAGTTTGGCCGTTACATGTTTACTAGCAACGCCCCATTGTTCTCCGTTTCGTTTTAGTTCCTTTTCAACCATGCACCATCATTATATCACATTATTATTACTCAATAACGGCACAACATCAGAGTCACGTCACATGAATCTCGCGCGCCCACTAATTTCAGCCCTCTTTCAGCGCGTGTCAGTCTTCAAAACCGACATATCGCACCCTCCACCCTACCCCGCGCCAAAAATATGGCGCGCCGAGCATGCACATCAAACGAAAATGAAGTCATTATGCAAATTAATACTCTGCAAATGAGCGTCACAACGTTGTCGGTTTCCGCGCGCCCCTAACGACATCCCAGCGGCCATCTGCCAAGCGCGCGTAATGGCCGCACGTGGGTGGTTTCCCGCCATGTGTTCATGTTTGTTTTTGCCCCCCCCCTGCACGCCCCCTCGTTCCTCTCGAGGTTTGCCCGCTAACCTGTTATCTGATGCTCTCGACACACACTCCCTTCCCCTCTCTCCCCTCTCTCCCCGGATGGTGGCGGTCAGTAATGAATTGTTCGGGGTCGGCCTAATTACTGGTTCTCTGTGGGTTTTCCTGGCCTGTGTGTATTTGCCAGAGGATGGCGTTTTTCATCAGGGGAGACCGGCGGGGGTGATGGGAAGCCGGTCAAGTTATAGGACCAATCCCGTGAACGAGGTCGTGTGTGATTGTCCTTGTGCGACAGGCTAGGTGGGTAACAAATCAGTGTTATTACTTCTACTAGCAAAAATAGCCAAGGAAAGATCAGAAATTTCTTCATAAGTTAAGCACTGGACGGGTGAAGATCATCTGTAGCTGCATACAAGTCACTTCGCAAATAAATGGGGTATTGGCGTTGAAACTTACTTGAAAAGGTTGCTGTGGTTTCTCGTCGGTTAGAATTAGTGGTGTCAATTGCGGAAAATTGGGATACCGATACCAAACCAAATACCAACCAAAACTGTAGGGAAATACCGAAACCAAACCAACTAGTTGGGAAAATGAGGAAAATACCAACTTTTTACCGATTTATTAGCCTCTTATACATTAGTGAGGGTTCATGATACCAACAAAATACCAAACACATTACGATTGAAATACCAAATACCAAGTTGGTATTGGTTTGGTATCGGTATACCAAAAAGTTGGTATCCGATTGACATCTCTAGTTAGAATATCTTCTTCATCACATTTTACTGCAGCTGTCTTTGCTACCAAGCGAATTACAAAGTACGTTTATGATCGTCTGCTGCTTTTCACGTGTTTTACCGCACGTCGTGTTTGACTGGCACCGATTCAGAAGCCCCCAACCCTTTCAGACGGGTGACGACTGGCTCACTTGGGAGCACTGTTATTACTTCATAAGTCTAGTTAAGCTTCATTAAATTCCTGAAGCACACAGATTGGTTGATTGTGTTTGATGCGATTCAGCTGCCTAATTGTTGTTACGCTTGACAGGGGCACAATGAAGGCACGAAGCAGCGAAGACGGCTTACTTTAGTTTCCATCCAGAAATCACACTTGTTTGATATCAAATCTGATCTTAATGTGACCTTCGTGTAACGCCTTATTTCAGTGTTTGCTTTGGTCGAGTTCATTTTAAGTTGAATTCATGGACAAAGTTGGACTAGTTTTCAAAATCTAAAATCCCAAAAGCTGAGCTTATCTCCCAGGACGTCTCTATGCAAGTGCAAAGAATATGTAAACGGAAAGGCGTTATATGAAACCTTTACCTATAACGTCTAAATTGCCCCCTTTCCAAGTCGCACATGCATAGCTTATTGCAAGCACACCCGTATTTCAACGTAATTTTCTAAGTCACAAGTCGCAACTACTGCGTTGTGGCGCCAATATCCAATTGAACACTAAAAAGGACGAGCAAAATAAAAGAGGGATAATATACGGTACCCATGGCTGCTCATGAAACTTGGACAATAAATGGAATCGTCACTGAGTGAATAACCATCCACAAGACTATGAGTGGAAATTGAGGCATAAATTTTGCTTCCAAATAATGTCCAGCGTCTCTTTTCAAAACGAGCATCCGTCTAACAAAAATAAAACGACGTAAACTCGTATGCATTCCACAACCACACACCACATTCAAAAGACTGACATCCACAAGTATTCTCGTCCAAAACTTTATAAGCGAAACGCGACTGTCATCCAAGTCAGTAGTTGAGTTGCAAGGAGGCTCCAAATGACCCCACTAACCACGTATTGCATGCTTAATGGCCATTAGACGAGAAAATAGCGTCATTCACGATGGAGTAGCGAGAGGCCATTCGGAGACCTCTGGCATCTAATTGGAGACTCGGTGAGTGACCTCCGAAATCTGACTCGCCCGCGATGTAACCTTTTTATGAGATTCGCCTTCGCCTTGCCCGCTGAATGGTGGTAAGTATGATGTCGTCAATTGGCGGGAGCAAATGGCGGGAAAGGCATGCCGTGCAACGTCAGGGGGACGTGATTGGTGGGTTCTCAAGGTCCGTAATTGGTCGCTCTAATGTTGTGTGATGATAGCGCAGCAACTTCTGATTTCAGTGTATTGGAAATTTGTTATTAAGTTAATTTTTAGTTAAGATGACCTCTGGTTGCGTTGCGACTGGCAAAAAAAAAACAGAAGACCAATCCCTACAAACTAGGCCGCATCTTTTACTCATTTTTTAAGCTTCAAAGTCCTCTCTGACCTCAGATCTGTACTCACTGACTGACCCCTCTGAGTCCATTTTGACCTCACCTCTTCCCCTCCCCCACCCTTTCCACTCTCTCCCTGTCCTACGCCCGTCTCCGTGTCCCCTATCTATGTCCCACTCCGCGTTCGTGCGTCCCCTCGCTTGTATCTGCCTTTAGAATGTATCAACTCTATCGGTTTTGTAATGGACCTGAAACACATCTCGTGTCTTTGAGACAGTGCGGTGCGACCCGCGGCCGCCCGCCGCCGAGTGTGTTTTTGTGAAGGTGCTCGGTTCATAAAAGCACGCGTATCAAAACATCGATCTGCACTTGACATTATCGGTGCTCGAGTGACCCGGTCCGCGGCTGCTGGGTGGCTTCATCGACACCGGGATGAAATAGGAAAGGAGCCGGGGAGATTTAGCCGGAGGGAGTGATTGGGAAGAGGAGGTGGGATTGTTTCTATTGGTGTTGTAGGATAAGTCAAGTAAATCGTAGGACAGCTCGTGGTCAAGATATGTTATTTGATGAGCAGAGCAGAAAAAAAAAACGGTTCATAAGGGAACTAAGAGCAATTTATGTTTTAGTTTAAAGGCGTGTTAAAATATTTATCAGTGATTAAGACGAGACACAAAGGTGTGTTTTCTAGAAAGACAAGCACATGGTTCCATGTCGTTGGTATTGGTTCTGTTCCTGTTATTTTGCTTAAAACGATACAATTTCAAGTACAAATACTGATTCCTACGGTTTCTGTTTATAATGTCGTTTACAGAACATTTTACAATTAAATTGTGTGTCATGTGACTACTGTAACCGAAGGTTTGTTGTCAATAGTTAAAACACTATTCTTTAGAATTGTGTTTTTCTATTGAAAAACAAATCTGAGTTCCCTGACAATTTGGCAAAATCAAGCAACGCTATTCTATAAAACAGAGAGTAGGTGAACGTGAGTCAACACACGTTGGCATTGTTATCTATCTGTATGTACTCAGTCTCAGCATATTGTTACACCTAAAAATAGACCGGCACTTTACTGAACGCCATTTTGTCCGTATAATTCCACCGCCTCCCGACTAATGGGTCAGGTTTCGAACGAACAAAAACAGAGTGATTTAAAAGCGCCCTCAGCCACTACGATAGCGTGCGACTTAGTTTCAGTGCCTTTAACAGGTCCAGTAAGGAACCGGGCCTCTTAGAACTCAATTATCAACACACCAGCCATAGACAGAGCTCTCTGACTAAGCAAGAATAAATGTCACATACCACTTACAGAAGGCACGCCAGAGACTTCGATTGCCTAAGTGGCTACGCGGCCATTTTTCTGTTTGGCATTCGGATTACTACCACGTTGGAACTCGTATCTCAGCCCACGCGATATCACGCGTGTTCCGGCGGTCTAAGGTGTCCTCTTATGTCATCTGGTGTCCTCAGGTGCCTTCTGGTGTCCTTTCCCCTCCTCGGAAGTTCCTCGATCCGTCGTGACATTGGGACATTCCTCGTGTGCGTCGCTAAAAGCTGCCGTGAGTGCCGGCAGAGTGGATGTCGAGTTCCTTTCTAAGTGGCCACCTGAGTGCCTCTAAAGCCGACTTCAGGACAGGAGGTAAGGTATGAGGAGGATGGAGCGGGGTGAGTCCCAAAGCATTCGATTAACTTGGGGCTGTTCTTGGTTCTTCAGTTTCATACAAACATGCGGTGCAAAATCAAGATTCAGCCCATTCACGCCGGTAGAGACCTATGGTGTCCGTCTTTCACCTCCTCCACAACTCCCTTTCAGTCATCATTCGTCACCACACCAAGACCTTTTGGTCCGCGCGCGTCTCTCAGACCCATCTCTCCTCACGAAAGCATTAGACCTCATACCATCCCGACCCAGCATTCGACAGACAGACACCAGGCCGCTTCGAGCAGGTATCAGACAGCCAAGTGTCGCTCCGATAAATCGCCGCGCTGCGTCTCCAACCGGTCAGGCAAAAAAGCTTTTAGCGGCTGCGCGCGCCGACCACTCTCCAAGACCGTAATTGAGTTGGGTTTACGGTCGGCGGCAGGGGCGCGCTCAGCGAAACTGAGCGGGGAGGGACACTTAGCTGACTTGTGGAGTGAAGTGTGTGAACGGAAGATGTGATAGACAAAAGTAGATGTGATTGAGGTTTGACGAATAAGAGCAAAAGGTAGTTGGCGGGGTACTAGCTCGCACCCTGCAAATGTAGAATATGAGATGAAAGGAATTGCAGTTAAATTAAGCATACGTAAATTTCTGTGAATTTGTAGCTTAAATTATATACGAGCTCGGTTCGAAAATCGTAATGAACACTAACTCATCCCTTAGTTGCAGATACGCATCCCTGTATCAACATGGATGGACATGGGACTATCGACATCCATTACATCAAAATTCAAGTCGACAATGCAATATGACCACCAGTGGTTGCTCACCAGAGCTCAACACTAGCAGTCCACGGCAGCCATTCACATCAATCCAAAGTGCTTGCCACCTCGGCAGAGTGATCCTCTACCCTCCCCTTTTCCTTTCCCTGGCGTCGCCCCTGCCGCTGGACGTCCATTGCCGGAGAGGCGATAACAATCTCAATCGCTCCATAATCGTAAATCAGACGTCGAGCCGGGACCCGATGACGTCACGTCAGGTGTGTGGACAGAGCGTGGGAGGAATGACAGAGTGATGGGAGGTGAGCGCCGTCGCTTAGGGGAGGTGTGGTGACAAATGCTGCAAGGAGTACCTCCTAATGTAGGGCATGACAGGGGAAGAGAGAGGGGGGCGAGGGAGAGGAAGAGGGAGAGAGAAAGAGAGAGCAAGAAAGAGAGAGAAAGAGAGATAGAGAGAGAGAGAGGGAGAGAGAAAGGGGAGAGAGAGAGGGGGAGAGAGAGAGAAAGAGAGAGAGAGAGAGAGAGAGAGAGAGAGAGAGAGAGAGAGAGAGAGAGAGAGAGAGAGAGAGAGAGAGAGAGAGAGAGAGAGAGAGAGAGAGAGAGAGAGAGTATACCTCGGAGCCAAGGGAGGTGGAGGTAAGACACAGACGAACTTATTAACAGCAGTTTTAGCCACGGCGCAAATAAACAATGTTAGACAACAGGCAAAGATGAAAAGTGTGAATAAATAATTGGATGTGAATAGGTAAAATGAAACCCAAAATTGACAAGTTTTATTAGGAACAACAGCCTGATATGACCGCTACACCTTCTTTATAACCACACTGCTCAACTTTCAAAAACACTCTTTTTCTGTCCGCATCCAACATCCGCTCCATTTCCCGTCCACAAACAAAGCTGCAACTGAACACATCACTCGCCTGCCTCCCAGTTCCTCCATTATAGCCGCCCACCCGCCACAGTGCGTTTCTGTTCATCTGTCGGCGCGCACAGAAGCGCACAGTGAGTGGATTTCACGCTCAGCTGGTTTGCTTTGTGACTGTCGGCAGGCGGTGTTGAGAGACTCAACGTCTGCAAGACTGACTACTGCAATTCACAGACCAGTGATCGGGGTGGAGAGAACTAAGGTTGAGGTTGTCAGAGCTGATAAATGCGCAGTCCAGTGGAGAAAACAGAAGATGAAACGAGCAGTTGGTGTAACAAGTTGTCCACTGCAGCTGAAAGCCCAAATACTGGGAGATAGGAGGAAGTGAGAAAAGATGTAAGATGCTAAGAAGTTGGCTCTGTTTACAAACAATGTGCAGCTGCTTGATCAGTGTGGATCCTTTACAACGAGTCACTTTTAAGCCAGGCCCTGTTGGGGGGCAGGGAGGGGGGCGATTGATTTCCACCTATAAATTTTTGGTACAGCTTTTACCGTTTTTTAAATATTGTACCGAAATCAGAATTCAGCCCCATATCATATACAGACGGCTCATTAGCTAGACAGTGTTAAACACCTTTATAGAGGTTAAAAAATGCACACGGAGGAGGGTCAGGCAGTCAATACCGGAATGCATACACGCATTGCCCACGTATGAAATTGAAATAATGACTGACAAACAGTACGTCGTTCAATTATATCTATCCGACCACAGTCATCTGGCAACACATGTCGAAATGCGTCAGATCTGGCAACAGTTGACAGTTAGCTGCCCCCCCCCCCCTCCCGTCAAGGTGGGCTGGGGTCTGGGGGACTGAACAGTGTCGAACAGGCGGATCTGTAAAGGCGGTCTTGGTCGCTGAACAGCATGCCTGCAAATATTTTTTTTTTTTAATTCGAAAACTCCTCGGATTTTAATTCATTATACACCGTATTGCAGTTTAAAATAAACTTTTCTTCATAAAAGTTGTGTGTAGTTTTCATTGTATTCTGGAAAAACCGAAAATTGTTATCGATTTCGAGCGCTGCAGAGGAGAGAGGGGGGATATTTGCTTCAAATACCCCTCTGGATCAGCCCGTGTCGTCTCGCTACCTACACCAAGCAAAGATAGGGCCGAATCTGCAGGACGAATGTTGGGTTGGTGGCACTATTTACCGGCGGCAACTGATTTTAGATTATAATAGATTTTCGGCTAATGAAGGTGGGGACGGATGGGGTGAGGTCATTTCGGTCACCATCTAGTTTTCACATGTGTTTGGGATCTCGCAGTTCCTTACCCCTATTTATATTTCACAACAGGTCTCCTTCGTTGAGGTAATGTTGTCCAGATTGCTTAGAATCTCAATCTATATGCAGCTTGTGTCCAATATCCAGTGCCTTTTTTCACCTTTCCGTGTAATGAAAAAGTCATAAATCAGATAACATGAGAGTTATTACCATTATGAGAGTTATGACCATTAAACGAAAAACAGCTTACATGAACATGTTACAATCATTAGAATTTAAACGATATAATATGTCACTTACATAAATCTCAACGCATTGCTAACTAGGCAAAAAATTAAGACAAAATTAAAAACCGTTTTATATAATGCAAAGCGCCACTGCTGCCAAAGGATAGCGGGAACGAGCTGACGCAAACCGGATCTGTTAGCTGTCGGTGACCCGGCAAAAGGTCACAGGTGTCACAGGAGGCACGTCACGAGGGTCCTGCTCAAAACTAGCGGACAGTGCTCGCGGTGCAGGAGCACGTGGGTGCATATTGGTCTTGCTACAGGGATGAGCTTACATAGGGCAATTGATACTTAACTTTATATCTGATTACAAGCATAGGCGGCGGAACGAGGAGGGCACCGGGGCACCGTGCCCCCTTTGATTTTGGCCTTTTAACATTAGCCCTATGGGCGTTGCATGGAAAGAATGGGACCAAAAGTTGGCAGTGCCCCCCCCCCCCTTAATTGGAGGTGTTCCGCCGCTACTGATTACAAGCTGACATAAACGATCAAGTATAATGCTCTAAAACACTTCATCTAATAGAAGGTAGGGGAGAGTGGGGTAAGATGCCCAGGGTTATACAATCTTATATATTATTCGAAAATGACGATCGGAAAGCAAAAACTTGGAGTTTCAACGGAAGCCGACATCATTTTTCTCCAAAAATAACAAACTTTCGTGCCTGAAATATGATAGCTTTTATGCTATTTAGCATTTTCCCGAAGAAGTGAAAGGGGGCATCTTACCCACAGGGTGGGAAAGACGCCCCCTGGCGTTGGGGAAGATGCCCCCTGCACTATAAGTGACATAAATTAGCACGTGAATCGCCTGAATGAATCAGTAGTCCCTTCTAGCCTGCAATAGACACTAAACGTCATCGTAAGAGCCCTCAAAAGTAGTCGTACGGGGCTTCAGAGTTCATCGTTAGGACCATCATTGTTCAGCGCGGCCAAACAAGCATCCGTGGTGGCGTTCGGAGACCACTGTGGGACCCTTATAGGTCTTCATGATGCTTGAGGGCCCTCGAGCCCATCGTGGGAACCTCAGATGCCAGCGCGGCCCGTGGAGCCAACGTGGGAGCCCTCAAAGGATGTCTTGAGGGGCCTTGGAGCCAATAATGGGGCCCACAGAGGCCGTCGTGAGGGCTCTCAGAGTCAGATGCCGCCCAAAAAGTCGCTGTATGGGCCGAGAGACCGGCATGGGGAGCACCAGACCGTACTGACCTCTCAATAGTCCCAGCTCGGCTTTTGTCTCTCATCACAAGTATGTAATAAATGATTTGACGGGTTCCTTGAAGGCTAGCCTACGGATTTAGGGGGGCGTCTTTCCCCATCAGGGCAGGGAGCATCTTACCCCAAGGTACCGAACTAACATTAAATCAGTACAATTTGTTAGCCATAAAACTATACCATGAAACAAACTGTTTGGGACACAGTACGGCGCATGTTAATGTATCACGACCATAGCAAGGGACATAACAATTATTTACCTTCTTTGATATTTACAATGTTTTGACACCAAAATATTTTTTGAAAGAAGCAAATAAAAAACAATCACCAGCCAGCCATTGCCCAACTGAGCTTCGCAAATTTGTGTGCAGTTAGCAAGACAGTCTTCCAGTTTACGCTAAGAACATTAATTTCCAGGTTCGATTCTTTGTTTCGCCGCTAGAGGGGGCGGGGCGTCTTTCCCACCCTGAGCATCTTACCCCACTCTCCCCTACTTACATTTTCGAAGGTAACATGAATATTACGAATAGAAGTGGGAGATAAAAAACCGGAATTACATACAAACATGCAAAAAGAATACCCAAAAGTCCTCAGAATCAAAATTTAACCCGCGCCCGGCTGGGGGTCCTGGATTTCCACGCCCTGCTGGGGGGGTGTTTGAACACCCCCCTTGTAACTCGGCTCCTGGGCCACGTAGCGATACGCGGAAGGCGGCGTTCGAAAGAGCGTCAAAAATAATGACGAAATCACTTCGGTCAATTTTTTGGTCAGGTCAAAGGTCAGGTCACCAGAGGTCATTGAAGGCAAAATTTCGCCGATTTCCAGGTCGAATGTCGAAAATTTCCAAGAAGCCAACGCATAACTCGAGAACCAATAGAGCTACAGCGCCGCGGAAAAGGGCATTCGATAGCCCTATTAAAGCCCTTTCTGAGTAATTCTCTCAGATTTGACCTAACGTCAACGGTTTTGCCTGCATAGGGCAAAAACTGCAAAAATAGCCGATTTTTTCGGAAACAGTTTTTCTGCAATAACTTTTGACCTAAGCCTTGTACGAGCTTACTTTTACCGGCATTGTGTTCCTCTCGTCAAGACGCATCGAATGAACTATAAGTGACCTTGAAAGGTCAACTTGAAAATTTGACCTCAGGTCAAGGTCATGACCTGACCGGAAAGGGTCATGTTGCATATCAGTCGATCCGTATCGTCGAGCTGAAACATCTAGGGCGTTTTCATCGCTCTAGCATGCCTCTATCAAAAGTTATTTGCGAAAAAACTGTTAGATACTATTCGTGACCTAAGATGACCTCAGGGCATAAACAAGGGTCACGGACACCAATTTCATGTTCAGTGTGTCTAAACCACTGTAATTCGGTGTTTGGGAGTGTTTATAATGTCTTTTGTCCAAAAGAGGGCATTTCATTTTCTCCATTGACTTATAATGGGGAGGTCGCAAAATTGACCTGACCTTAGGTCATCGACATCAAAATTCTGAGATATACATTTTGTACATGCTATTGCTCTTAGCAATCGCTGAAAGTTTCAAAGCGATCGGTCACTCGGTGTAGCTATGACAGACATTGAAATTTTTATGGGTTAGGTCACTTCAAGTGACCTGGTGACCTGACCTTGAATGACCTTGGTCTGAAATTTTCACAACATGTGTAGAATTGATGTGGAGCGC
>NW_024884124.1:0-21188 GCF_019059575.1 Amphibalanus amphitrite | reverse complement strand
GAGAGCGAGAGAGAAGAGAGAAGAGAGAGGAGAGAGAGAGAGAGAGAGGAGAGAGAGAGGAGAGAGAGAGAGAGAGAGAGAGAGAGAGAGAGAGGAGAGAGAGAAGAGAGGAGAGAAGATAGAGAGGAGAAGAGAAGGAGAGAGAGAGAGAAGATATAGGCAGATCCCAATTTGAATTCTGATTCCCAGCTTTCCCACTGAGGATGGTCGACAGCGCTCGACGACAGGTTTTTGACCCGAGGCCAATTTGGGAAGCAGAAAAATCGTAGGGTGCGTTTTTATCCGAAAGTCGCCGACTATAATAGTTTCACCAGCCACACGAAAAAAGACTTCCACTGCCGGGACACTGTCTTTAGAAAAAATATTATGAAAAAAAACTTAAAACCACGCACACTGACACAGACGGTGATTTTTCTGTTGGTAAAACTGGCTTCAACACAGTAACCAGTAACCACCTACCTTTTGATTATCTGACGCCAGTATTTCTGCAGTGGTGAAGCGTAGTTGATTTCCAACAAACTACAGTTCGTTACATTGCACTATTTTCACCACTTTCACCCCTTTTTACCACTTTCACACACCACGTGAAAACGCACCCACAAAGCAACACGTGTAATTCCGCGTACACTACGTTCCACGGCGTCAGTTGAGATTACTCTAGAACTTGGCAGGTTGCCAGCGAGTCTTCGCCCGGGGCTGGGGTTCGACATGGGCCAGCGGTCGGGCCTGTGTCATAAATGTCCGCTACCTAACGCCTATATCATAGACGAAATTTCTACGCCACAGGTGGATAAGAAGATGTTAGTGCATTGTCTGTATTCAAATAGCGTTTCAGTGTTTTTTTTTCATTTATGCTTGCCGAATGCTATGTATGACTACGAGTACGCTGACCTCCAAAGTGTTTTTACCGGAAATGCTGTAATTAGCATTCATACCACAAAAACCTTCAACCATCCGGTCTTTATTGAAACCTGTAATATTGAAACAACAACATTTATAATATGGAATTGAACAAAAAGCGAATTCTAGCCGCAATTGGCAAAGCCACCACTGTGACGCGGAGGCAGCCGCTGCCAAGTCGCTAGATCCTGGGAATTTCGCGCGAAAATGAGCGGCCTCGCAAGGATACCCGCCAAAGTCGCCAGATCTGGGGAGTTTCGCGCGAAAAATCAGCGGGAACATTGAGGCGTTTCGCAAACTGGCGTCACCAGCGGTTGCGCGCGCGCGCGCGTTGTTACAATGTCACCAACAGTACCAACTGTGAAAATGGCCTCGGCACTTGCACCCCGCGGCGTAAATAATATTGCGACAAATCATACTACCAGACCGCGGCCGGCCGGCACTGGCGACGCGCCGAAAAATCAAACGGCTGCGCGCGCCAACGTCAGCGCGCATGCGCGGCCGATCAACAACGCACACGATACGCGGGGTTACCCTCAACGGGTCACCGGTAGATAGATCGAAAGAGAGAGAGAGAGTGAGAGAGAGAGAGAGCGAGACAGAGCGAGATACAGAGAATCTGGGCGGTTGATTGTATTATGTACAGAGTGGCTGGCGGCGCCCTGCCTGAGAAGCTGTCTCGCCTGGCGGAGCCAGCGCCGCCCGGCGGGCGACACGCGTAGTAAAACTTCGCTAGCCGCTCACGAGATGGCAGCAGCAGCAGCGGTAGCGACCGGCAGAAGGTAATAATATACAGGTACGCACATACAGCTCACTATAATATACGTATGTATCACCCAATCAAATTAACGATAGAAACGGTGGCGCTCGCGCCGGCGCATCCAGTAATTACAAACTTCACAATCACACGCGAGATGGCACTGGCATCGGCGCCGGCCGCCCGGTACCACCAATACGAATCGCAGAGAGATAGAGAGAGAGGCGAGATTTCTACATTGATAACTCGAGCCCTCCACACCCAGCGCACCACCACATGGAGAACATCGTGTTCGCCACTCGTCGACCATCTCTCACTCACACTCGCGCATTTTCACGAATCTGTTAACGACCAAGCACATCACTGAATGTGAATGTAAGGACCGCGCAACACTGAAAAGGCAGGCGGGCTCAGGGGGACCGGGGGGAGGGGGGAGCACACTGCTAGATCCGGCTGGCTGGTCAGGGGAGTGGGGGAGTGGGGAGGGGACGGGGGAGGGCGGGACGGGAGCTTGTCCGCTCCGGGGCTCACTGGGCCGACCGGAGTGACACCTGGTGGCCGCGCGCCAAACCGAGGTGAGTGCAGTCGCCGCCAGGGCGGCGCCACGTGTCACAACTCACTGAAACGGGAGACGGCGGCTGTCAGGACAGATCCTCGGGAGTATTCATGTCAAATTACGGTTGATAAGTAACTCTGATCAACACAGTCGATGTCCCACTATTTGACAAGCAATACAGCGATAACACCTACAGAAAATAACAAGCACTTACTCTTCCAGAGATTCCCAAAGCAAATCTTTGACGCCTGTATCTCTGAATGCTAAGTGCTCACTTGTTCGTGTCTACCCGACACCTCAGAACAATATAACTTCTCTACCCCTACCACTGCAAGACCACTCCGACCCGGACCCACCCACTCCCCTTCAATCATAAAGTCGGCAGTGCCCCCCCCCCCCTTAATTGAAGGTGTTCCGCCGCTACTGCCTTCAATATCTTCCTCCCTTCCTGCGTCTCACATCGCCACACCACATCCCATCCCTCCCCCACCCTCCCCCCGTCCTACCTTCGCGGGTGGCGCGTCATTCACGAGTGGTTGTTGGCGGGCGCCGTCTCCCTGCCTGCCGGCGACTGCGGGCTGGCGTCCCGACGAGGCGGCATCCTCTCGTTCATCGCGTCCAGACCCTTAGCCTCCTCGAAGGAGGCGATCTTGTGGTTGGGTGAGAAGCCTTGTAGGGCGCTGCGGAGGGTGACTTTTCCTCCGGAGAGAGCGCCCAGAGGCAGGGCGCCGGTCGGCGTGAGGCCCTTCAGCTGGAGCACCGACTCGTTCTCCTCTCTGAGGGGGGGGGGAGAGGGAGGGAGGTCAGCAGGAAAATGAAGGACAGAAGCGCTAGGGTGTGAGGGAGAAGGGCAGTAAAGGCCATAGTGTCACATCGACAGCAGTGGAAAACGCCAATGGTGGACGATATTTATAGGACTGTTCAACATTACATTATGCTAAGCCCATTAACAACAACAAAAAGATACAGGATATGCTCCGTAGAGCTTGTTATAAAAGTATGTATTATATTGTCAATAATCATAAGTCGTATACATTTTTAAAATTGGTATATGAAAAGTAACGTAAAACATATTATGCAGCTACTGTCTTCCCCAATACATGCAAAAAATAGAAAATATTCAACCACTTCAGTTTCTACAAAGCCAAGCAAAAGTAATTTCCTTCCAAAAAATCACTAGATTTATAACAATACGAATTACACCACAACTCAAAGCGATCGTAAATAGCCGTAGATACTGCGCTCCAGCGTTTATGGCGCGGGCCTGACCTGAGCACGGAGAAGACGCGCGCCATTTTGCCGATGGCGCGAATCTTGTTGCGGATCACCTCCTTTCTCAGTGCGGCTGCTCGCTCTGGAGGCCAGAGCACGAGTTAGCCGGCGCGACGGGCAACGGGGGAAACACAGGGTAACGCAGGGAAACACGGGGTAACGCAGGGAAACACGGGGTAACGCAGGGAAACACGGGGTAACGCAGGGAAACACGGGGTAACACGGGGAGGGACAGGGGAATACAGGGATAGAGGAGTACAGGCCCGAGCACGGTAAGCCGGCGTGACGGACAACGGGGGGAAACACGGGGTAACGCAGGGAAACACAGGGAAACACGGGGAGAGACAGGGAAGAAAGAGGCAATACAGGGGACACAGGACAATAGGCCGGAGCAGGAGCTAGCCGGCGTGACGGACAACGGGGGGAAACACGGGGTAACGCAGGGAAACACAGGGAAACACGGGGAGGGACAGGGGAATACAGGGACAGAGGAGTAGAGGCCAGAGCAAGAGTTAGCCGGCGTGACGGATAACGGGTAAACACGGGGTAACATGGGGAAACACGGAGGGAGAAATTGGGATATAAGGAGGAAACGTGGGAAACCCTGAGAAAAGACAGAGCAAGAGTAAGCCGGTGCGAGGAACTTCGGGGGAAAAGGGAAACACCGAAAACATGGATTTAATACGGGAAACATGAGCATTTAGGAAGAACATGGAAACAGAGAGGAAATATGTTACCACAAAAATTAGGCATATTATACGTGATAAGACAAACACACGGTAGCCACTGCCAGCATGAAGGAAACAAGGGAGACAAAGAATTCAAATGTAAGCCACAGCACAAAGTTGTCAACGTGGGGAATCCGGCACAGCGGTAACCACTACCCACTGAATATGAGAATAGGATTTACGGTGGCATTGACTGGGCGGTCGCTTACGACCAGAAAATGAGTAGTTCTATGTGATGAATACGAAAACCATGGTCGAGGAAAGGATACAGGGCAAAGTGGCAGGGGCGTCGCCACGGATTTTTGAGTGGGGGGTCGGGTTTCTAGTCTTCACCCGATGGGTAGGGGTGTTTTTTTTTTGCCACACTTCCCAGTTTTGTGCGTGCGTATGTATGTGTGCGCGTGTAACAAATCGGCGCGCAGCGCCGCGAAATTTGGTATAACCTATTAGGTAGGTATACCTACCTACATCACTTGCATAAAAATTATCACTGGTCACTTAAGGTCAGGTCGCCATGTCAAGTTCAGTTATACGGTATACCTCTATCAAACTTTCTCCTCTCGCCATTCTTGTAGCTTTTCTCCCATAACTTCGAAATTTGGTACACTGTATACCTAATGTAAGGGGTTATAGGTACGTGTCAGCAATTCATGATTCTGAGGATTTACATCGATCATGGAGGCAGGTCAAATACGTGACCTCATCATTAGAAAATAATGAGAAATTAGAAAAAGCACGAATGCCTCCTGCTTTGAAAAAGTTCGTCAGAAACGCAAAATATCTTTGGGGCCATGACAAATCAGCTCATCATTGCCAGGGACAGGATGCAACTTATGGCGAGTGATGACTCGAAAGGTCATTAGTGGAAATGTCCATCGATGGCCACCAGCATTTTTTTTTTCTACAACTTTTGACGAAGACGCGGTAGAGCGATGACAGCACCTGGAAAGTGTTCACTGTTCAGCTCAACAACACGGATCCATTCATATGCAGCAGGAGGTCCTTTTTCGATCAGGACATAACGTTGACCTGAGGTCGTTTTAACGTTAATTCTGAATGGTCAAATTTTAACTCATGTGACGCGTCTCAAAGAGATAAACACGGTGGAGACAAGACAACATATGTAAATACCATACAAATTCACGGAATCTTAAGTTATTGCAAAGCAAGTGTTTCGGCAGAATCTGTCCAGTTAGCTGTTAGCCTTCTATGGGCAAAACATAGACCTGAGTTGAAATCTGACGCGAAGCTAGCGAAAGAGCGTTGAAAAAGCTATCGAATATGCTTTCTGCTTCACTGTAGCCCTTCTATTGGTGGGTTCCCAGTCGCTAACGTATAACGTATACTAAAGTAACGCTGAGGTATGCTTTCGACCCCTGATCGATCTAGAGGTTTGCGGAAAAAAAAGAGCATGCTGCCCGTGACGAGAGAAAGCCAATGATACCCATTACAAGGTTTCGGGTCATCTCAGGACTCAGGTCATCGCCAATAAGTAGGGAAACTCGGGAATAGAACTTTGTGAATGTAAGTTGTGATGGTTTTTCGAGGCTCTGATTACGAATGTTATCTTAGTTTTGAACGAAGATGATGACTCCATGCATTTGGGGTAGATCAGGTCAGGTCAGATCGACCGGTCGATAGATCGACCGACCGACTATTATAATAGTGGATGACCACCACCGATTGCTTCCTAACATGTTATATGTATAAGCAACACAACTACTTCTCAAATGTTCAGATGGGCGCCAAGTTCAAAATCAACTCCAAAAACTATCCTATACCTAAATTAAAAGCATGTTATAAAAAAGTGAACCGAGGTCATCTTTATTTGAATCAGGGACATCGATTTATTTTTAAGTAGGTGATTAACTCGAGCGCACCGGAAGTTTCGTTGCAATCGGCTCCTTTTTGCGCGACTTCTTTGCAAAAGCCCGAGAGGGTTTCATCTGACTCCCTTTCCCCTACATGTGCACTGGACAGCTAGTTGTGACGGTAGCCATGGGGCTGAGGCTAGTTTGTAGTTTTGTAGTTAGGTACTGATCCGACGAATCGACTGCGACCATTTTTTTAAACGATCAGACGAACGCTCGGGGCAGTTTTGGCGCGTCCAATCCTTTGAGAGATAAAAAGGTACTATTATAGAATGGTGGCTACTTAAAAGTATTGTTGTGCTGGTGTTCCCCGCCCACAGCTAATTGACCTTTAGGTAATTGGCTAATTGGCTTTAGGGAGCTCTTGAAGCGATTCTGAATCTGATGTATTTGTTGGTGTTGCTGACGCCTGCTTCACTGACATAAAAGCTAAAAAAGCACACTCAGCATCGCAAAAAGTGGGGGGGGTCGACACCCCCAGTTTTCAAGAGTGGGGGGGTCACGACCCCCCCGACCCCCCCGTCGGCGACGCCCCTGCAAAGTGGCAATGAGCAGGGCTCAACAATGACTGGGGGAAGGGATAAACAATGTGTTTGGCCATACATCGAGGTGGGACTACAAATCTAGAGGTAACTCAAAATTAACTGTAAGAAATACAATCTACTATTATAAATCTTAAAAAGTCCGCCGCCCACGCCGCCGTCGGGGTTACTCCCAAAAAGGCTTATTGAGGCGCCGTCAATTGACGCACGAGGGTGAAATTTTCACGACTCGTGGGTCACGTAATAAAACAGGTCGTATTAAATTTTGGGCACGATGCGGCCGGGGGTGCGCCCGTGGCGCGTGCTCATGTGCGCCATAGGGTTAGCATTAGAATCGGCAAAAACAGGCCATTGCTCGGGAACGGTGAGGGCTACGGGGGTGAACTTTTCACGCCAAGTCGAGCGCGTGCACTCATTTGTCGTATTAAATTTTCGACGGTGTGGGTTCAGCGGTGTGCACGTGGTGGGGCCGCGACCGGCGCCGAGCAGAGGGCACGTGCTTTAGGCTCAGTTGTTCGCTTAAAAACTGAGTCAAAAGCATCGGAGCCGGCAGGTCATTGACCTTTGACAACGAAGGCCGACACAAGGCACCGCTCGCCAAGGGGATTCGCCAGTAAATACAATTAATTTGTTTTTGAGATATCTCAGCCGTTTCTGGGCCGATTTAGCTGAAACTTGGACTGTCGGTGGCAGTGTAGGGTAGGGTAGGGTAGGGTAGGGTAGGGCAGTGTAGGGGTAGGGGTAGGGTAGGGTAGGGGTATGGTAGGGTATGGTAGGTTAGGGTAGTGAAGGGGTAGGGGTAGGGGTAGGGGTAGGAGTAGGGGTATGGTAGGGTAGGGCAGGGTAGGGTAGGGTAGGGGTAGGGTAGGTTAGGGTAGTGTAGGGGTAGGGTAGGGTAGGTTAGTGTATAGGAGTAGGGTAGGGTAGGGTAGGGTAAGGTAGGGTAGTGTTGGGGTAGGGTAGGGTAGGGTAGGGTAGTAGGGTAGGGTATGGTAGGGTAGGGTAGTAGGGTAGGGTAGGATAAGGTAGGGTAGGGTAGGGTAGGGTAGGGTAGTAGGATAGGGTAGGGTAGGGTAGTGTAGGGTAGGGTAGGGTAGGATAGGATAGGGTAGGGGTAGGGTTGAGTTCAAAAAGGGCCCAACATACAAAACACTTGAACACCCCGCAACTATCACCATCCCTTACAGTTCAATTAAAAACAGCTACCCAAATCTACCCAAATAATACAGCTAAAAATACAAGTCAATCACCCAAAACTGATGCACCCGTAACATAACATAAATCAAAACATACAGTTATCGCGTAAATCTGTACCTCTAGTAATTTTTAAATGTCGAGGAGAGGTCATTTTTTCATATATTTTCTCTCTCTAATATTCATAATGTTCCTCGCAAGAGCGCTCCAAAGAATAAGTTAGTCCAAATACTATTTGAGGAGGGTGCGTCTGTCCGTTACCGAGGTCCCGACTTGGTGGTGCTTTGCGTGGACTACAGGCCAGACCGTTGCACCTAGCCCGGTGAAATTTGCACAACTCATAGATCAAGGATGCGTGACGTGCGTTTGAGGGGTCTGGGCTCGATCGGATTGGTAGGGAGCGCGTGGCGCGTGCTCAAAAAGTGCAAATTTGCGTCATAGACTTTACATGTATAAATTGGCGTGCGAAATCGGGCGAAAACGGCTAATTTTGGCCGACACGGGTCCGGTCCCCGTGCAATATCTTGGTGACCAGGGGTCCGACCGGCACGGGGAAAACAGCATCGTGTAGATAATTGAATGGGCAATGGAATCGTGTGCGATACAGAGGATAGTACGCGCCACGTGCACCGGGGAGGGCACTTTTGTTGAAAAATTGCGGTTTTGGGCGGATTTTGGAATTGATTTTATTTTTAGGTGACCGTTAAACAGGGCGAGTTGGAACAACGCCTGTTGGCAAGAGAAATGTACCGCCTATCATATAAAAATTGTGAAAAGCTGATTGATCCAAATCAAGGTGGTACAAATCACGGGAGAAAATGGCGTTTGTCAATTTTGTGCCACTTTGTTCCTCAAAATGGTTTTGCTCCATGATCTGATACATCTGGCAAATAAAAATGGCACCGTTGGAAAGAGCATTCAATTCTGTCCAAGGTTCAGTCTTCATTTTTGCATGATGAGCAACAGTATTCTTAAAAATGTAAATGTTCCAAACCATTGCATCGTCATTTTAAGCGAAATTCATCGATGGCCCTCAAAAGACTTCACGCCAGTTTTCGAATCATTCTAAAGTAGAACGCATGATAATACGACACGGGCACCTCGATGCGATGTATCTTTTTTGTTTTATTACAAAATGCTTGGCCGTCAAAGAGCAATCGAACGAAATGGATACCAACCAAATCGACACAGACCAATCCAATACCCACGGGTCAAAAACAACCCTTCTTCGCGTTGCGGAGCACGCGGGTAACCCTAGTATACATAAAAGAAGTACAAAAAGGATATCAAGATAACCAAGCACAAATAGCTCAGGATAGGTTAAAGCTACTTTACATTTGAAAATAGCAGCATGCCTATTTTACACAAATAACATGGTTTAAAAACCATACAGTTTAAAATAAATAGAAAACGTGAAATTACGGTCACGTTGGTGATGTGATGATAATGTACAAAACGAATAAGATGGATATAGTTATTAATAGAAAAAACAATGAAATATTTCATTACAACAGCTAAATAACTGAACTTTACAATGCATGGGATAATGCCAATAAAATCGTTTCGGACTCCCAGAGCCACCCAGCACCCGGCTCAAACCACAACCTTTGTACACCTTCACCATGGGACCAAATATTCACCCCATAGCAACCCTTCACACGACCACAAAGCAGGCCCCAAATACTGGTCTAAACCGGTACTACCAAGCATTGCACACACACCCAGGACATCATAATAGGACTCAGACTGTTAGTATCAGACGCACTACGCACGCATAACTGTACGCACACACACGCACACACAAAAAAACACAACCATGCGTGTTAGTCGATGCAGAGTTCATGTTCAGTTTACACCGGGTTCTTTGGTGGATCCGTTGAAAAACTGCATTCGAATAGGGTCTGCAAAAATCACATCGTTATCTAGGCTGGAGCGGGCGGCGAAATAATGCCCTACATATGCCATGTCTAAGTTGACGAGCATACCATAACCAACTCTAAGCATATACTGAAATGGAAATCTTCGGAATGTATCTTCAGGACATTGCCAAAGGCCCAAACAGGATGGATTCTTGCTGCACTTGGAGCCTAAATTCCATCATAAAGGGCAAAATGCACAAAACTACCATCAAACTACTTGCACTGGCATTCACTAATGCCCAAAATATGACGCAATACAACATGAAGAGATCTAGCAGCAAGTGACATCCGATACAGGCGAAACTACTAGTATCTCCACACCATTCCTAAAAGTTCCACAGCAGGCGAGCATTGATGAAAACAAAAGAAGACCCAACAATCTGATTTTCGCTTTGTAAATGACGAAATGAAGAGAAAATGAAGAGGCCTTGTTTCTTTAATGGTGACCGAGGGGCGCTTTGCCGAGTCACACTTCTAAACTAGCGACACTGTCGAGCCGAGTGGGTTCATTGCAGATAATTAATTTACCAGAAATTTTGTTATCGAAACATTAAAAAATCAAAGCGTGACACTCATTTGGCCTTCCGATTTTTTATCTATCAACAGGGACGTCCGAAGCATTTCAAGCAAAATGATGAAGATTGTGTGGCATAATTTTGAAGAATAAGTGCCGGATGTATCTGGAAACTACAAACCTTTTCAGCACACATCTTCAGAATCTGATAGAGCCAGCACCTGATTTACCTTCTTGAAAAATACAAGTCCTAAGATTACGAGATCCTTCAATAAAATCCCACTATGATGCAACCCTAACGCCATTTCTAAGCGCTATTATTTACAACCATGCATAGTTCCAGGCTAACTTCATGCGTTGTGTATGTGTATGCGTGTGCGCAAGTACGGTCGCTGTTTAATGATGCATGTTGCCACTGATGCTACATTGACGTGGCACTGACGTGAAGCTGACGTCGCTCAGTGAATTCAGTGCAGTGTTCGGTATCCAGTGCCATCCTTCGTGACCACATTATTAACCTTTAGTTTCACTTAACTACAATGCCTCAACCTCTAAGCATACGGGCGACTAGGTAACTATGGCAACCACTCTACACTAGCTATGTCTAGGGTTTCTACAAACTATCACCAAAAACCCTTTCCGCACACCAAAAACACGCACAGGACGAAAACCATCCGCGCAGAAAACTTTCACCGAAGCGGACAGACCCCACCACCATCTTGCCCGACAGTCTGTTCTGCGGACTGCGCGGATCCTGCTAGCGCTAACCACTAACAGAACAAGCAAACTTCACGCCCGTGCTCGCGCGCTGGTCGTGACACGATCGCCACACTTGCCTGGATCTGTAAGTTTTCACAACGGAAGAGCGAGTGATTGCGGAGACACAGCGCAACGCAAGCCGAGGTATGAAAAAGGCAGAGGCGGCGTCAATGGGGAGAGGGGGAGAGAGGGAGAGAGAGAGGGGGGAACCTGCCGTACTATTGTGATGAAGTGATGTTTTTACTTCCAAACAGGTAATGCAAACAGCAATTGTTATAGAGAGCTATCGAGAATGTGTGCTATACTGACATTATTTGATTTTAATCGGCATATCTAAAACCAGTATAACGCCTTTTGGGGCGATTAACGGAGCGAGCGAGAGGGTGAGCCTTGCACGTGCGAAATTTCGAGGGGGTACCTCCAGCTGACTTTTGCACGGCACCCTACTAACCGGTCTCTAGCGATATGCCAAATTTGAGCACAATCGGTCCAGCCGTTCTCGAGATCTGGAAGCGGCACCCTGCACGTGCGCACGTGCATAATGGGTCCCAACTGACTTTTGCACGGCACCCTACTAACCGGTCCTTAGCCATGTACCAAATTTGAGCGTCATCGGTCCAGCCGTTCTCGAGATCTGGAATCGACCCCTCCACGTGCGCACGTGCAGCAGCACCCCAACTCTGGCACATGGATATGCATTGCCTAGTGAGTGCCTACCTACATGCCAACTTTCAGCGCAATCGGCCCAGTAGTTACCGAGATATTGCAACAATTACAAAAGTGACACCTCTTCGTTTTGCACGTGGCACGTGCATAATGGGTCACCCACATGCATCGGGAATAGTCCAGTACTTGGTAGAAGGAATGAAGCTACCCTACAAAAATTACCGCGTGTAAATCGGTCAAGTGGTTGCTGAGATATAAGCCTCGCAAAAGCGTCCGCACGGCCGGCCGGCCGCTCATACTCAGAAATTTCCGTTAATCTAAGGAAAGACTACGCTCGCTTCGCTCGCTCCGTAATCAAGAATTTTACCACAATATGGTACGGCAGGTTTGCTAAGTCATAAATTCGTCATGAGACTTTTTCGTCAAGTTGGGGGGGGGGGGGGGGTTCACAGGGGCCTGAAAAGCAGCAGAGTACAGGATATAGTGAAAGCGTTACAATACATCGGCGGCTTAAATGATGAATTGGATACTTTAAACAAAAGTGCAAGCAAAGCTGAATGTAGGTGCTTTCTAAAAGAGGCGATTATCATGAAAAGCACAGTGTTTTACAAGCTAAAATGATGAAGAAATGCTTTAAGCTATATACAGTTAGCAGTTGTGTCATTTTAATAGAGATAATAGCTTATTTCAACTTCACTTTTCAGAGCAAATGCCTAAAATAATAATCCTCAAAATCTAAAAATTAGCTCTTGTCAGTTTCAAACACGCACATAATTAATAGCAAGCCTAGTATTTGCAATGCAAGCGATTTTCTTATTCAGCACTTGTTTCGGGATAGTATGTGCAGACGCAATAGCTATTTTCATCTGAGCCTAGCGTTAGGAATGCAATAATCACAAAAGCATATCACTTGTCAACTAAGTCGCCTGGACTGACACACAGGGGCACATAGAGGTCACACAGGGGTCACAATGATTGGGCAAGTCTCAATCACAAGGCCACGTAGCCACACTGTCTGCATTGATCAATGTATACACAAGGGACAATAGTTATTAAAGGGACACTCCCACCTTAACATTAGTTTTGAGTTGAGATAGCCAAATTGGTGGCCATGGCCTGCAAATACCGGTTTGGGCACTCACAACATCGACAAATGCTTGAATTCGGAGATATGGAATTTCAAACTTGCAGTTTTCGGATTCTAAGGGGCTAGTGCATTGGTATGCCCCCTTAGAATTTGTGACGTCAGCGGAGATCTAACGATTTTTAAATCTTTTACTAAAACGTTTGGTAGCACGCGGTGGTATATGCTGCTTTGCGCGCAACAAATGCCGCACTTTCAAATAAAGTCGCTAGGAACAGCGGAGATCCCAAAAAGTAAACAAAAGTAAAAGTCTAATATCTTGAAAACCGGTGAATATTTTTCGATGAAATTTGGTAGATATTCGTTTTCGCCCTTTCTGAACCAAGCGACATCACTTTCGTGCCAATTCATTAACTTTTTTGAAGGTGGGAGGGTCCCTTTAACCAAAAAAACACACTAGGAACTCTAGTAAACATAAACAGCCAATAACCTGTCGGGGATTCTAGTCAACAGCCAATCACACCTCACTACACACACTTGTTAGCCAGTCAGACGCAGGGGATCCTTGTCAATAGCCATTGCCAATCACACTCCACCACACAGCTGTTAGCCAATCAGAAGCCAGCTATCACTCTCACAGCCAATTACAGGCCGTTTTGGATGAGTCTACCGACCAATCAAACACTTTGGCCTGTCCTGTCAGCCAATTAAATACCACTCCCTCCTCTGACTACCAATCACAGGTCAGGAGAAATTCTCTCTGACCAATCAAAAGCCACCAGCTATCCACTCAACCAATCACAATCACAGGGGGCGGAGTCTGTCCTGTGAGATAACTGCAGGTTGTTTGAAATAGACAAGCACTATTCATTAGAATTGTGTTTTTCTATTGAATAGCAACACACTGCAAAAGCACGGTCTCTAGACCGCCGATAACTTCACACAGCCGGGTGAGCTTTCACACGGGTGAGGGTCACTTCACTTCACACACACACTTCACACAACACTCACCCTGGTCAGCGGGCACCTCTGTCCCGGAGAGACTGGCTACAAGTCGCTCCGCGTATAATTTGTCTACACAAACACATAGGTATGGACAATGTTCACAAGTGCGACAGTGCTTATCCGACAAATAGCTCGTGCGGGGGTGAATCTCAAACGCAAGTGCGAATTTCGCCTTGTGCGAAATTGTGTGACTTAGAAAAGACATGGATTAGACCATAGACTGTTTTGGACGGTTTGACTATATGCTTAATGACGAGAAGCGATGGGTGAGACATACAGACGCTTGGTTTTATAGATTGACACTGGTGCATACATAGGGAAAACTAACCTAAACAAAACACAACAGATTAGCGTTAAGGCAGACCACAGACTCATGAGACAAAATCCATCGTTTGAAATGGAAAAGCAGCTGAACATATAGAACTGATAAAATACGAATTTCCAGCCGTTTTCCCAGTTAAACCTTTCTTTCTTTCACAACAAATAATACTTCAACCGTCCATCCAAACTAGTTCACTTTCTTTTAATGTCCGAGCAGCTTGATCCATCTGAGTCTAAATGCTGGACAGATTGAGAGTTGCATAAATGGGAGCATCAGCAATAAAATACCATACAAATCATCACAAAGTCTTTCACTATTTTCACAAATAAGCCTTTCAAACCCGATTATATCTTCTTCGCAGACTCAAATATCAAAGGGCAGCCGAAACCAGGCTAGGGTGAAACCAAAATCAACCATATCCAGACGATATGTGAAATGGAAAGATGATCATTTGCCCCGAGGCCTATGAAGCAGAGTAAGGATTTTACATTCATTATCCAAATAAAATCCAAATAAAAGCCCAAATAAAAATAGAGGAATGAGAGAAATGAGAAAACGAGCGAGAAAGAAAAACAGTGAAAGAAAGAGAAAGGATCATAAACAAAAGAAACAGAGACAGAAAGAGACATCGGGATAGAGAATGAGCGACAGAGACAGAGACAGAGAGAGGGACAGACATAGAGAGTGAGACAGAGATAGAGACAGAGACAGAGAGAGGGACGCACCGTCCTCGAAGGTCTCTTCGCCATCAGTCATCAGCTCGTCATCTGAACAGATGTTCAGCAGGTTGACCAGCATCTCCGTTACTGCAGGCACCAGAGGTCACTGGTCAGGTCATGAAAGGTCAGCCGGGGACCGTTTGGGTCATGGAGGATCACGAAAGGGTAGGTTAGGTTGAAGGGGTCGAGTTACGAGTAGTCAGGTTAATGATCGTATGATCATCAACCCGTTCATATTAACTGCTCGGGTACCTACTACCACCTTACGCTATTCGAGTAGATCTGTAGGTGAGTTGATATGAATTGGGATGCATTTCTTGAATGCGGTGCGGGATAATAAGCTACACTAAACCATCAGCACTGCTAACAGTTGTGCTTCATTTGAATGAAGAAGACGATACACTTTAAATGTGCCTTTTGGATCCCTAAATGAGGCGATTGAAGAACACATCATCAATATGTTACATTTGACAGATTGGGAAGCTAAATCCATTAGAGGGCGCACCAATCATACTGCTCTACCACGGACTTTTCCGCTAAAACAGGGACAAATTCCGAAATAAGACTTACCTTTTTCGCCGACGAACGGCAGTGACCACGTGAACACATCCATGAAGTTGGGCAGCCAGTACGGATGTGGCGAGCAGTTGAACTGGCGAATGTTCATCACATTGTTCTCGTACTTTAACACCGCCGCCTGGTGGCAGACAGACAAAGTGTTAGTTGATGTAGCTGTCAATAGATGGCGGGGTCATCACCGATGCCGTACGATCGCAACGCCATCGATTCTGCGATGCTAATTCGCTGGTGTTGGGGAGGGGCGGAGGAGGGGAGACGGCTAAGGGGAAGGGAGGGGAGGGAGGCTCCCCATAAGATCACGACCACTATGCGGGCGTGGTAAATGGCATAGACTTGCCGAGTGGCAAATGGCAGACCCGTCGACCGGCTGTGGCAAGCCTCTGACCGGCCGCACATTGTTAGCTGCAATGTGGCCAGTAGCTACGCGGCTAGAAAGCAGTCGTTACACCTCGTGAACGACAGGTGCGTGCACCTTTTACTTTCCACTTTTAACTTCCCGTAGCCGGTCCCGTATCAGTTGGTAGAGCGTTGGACTCCGCGTGGTGAGAGCACGCGTTCCCGGTTATGACAGTCCGGGTTCGAAGCGCGACGGGCGCTTGACATTTATGGGCCTCCTGACAGGTATGGTTGCGGTTGGTGGCAGGCCGTAGCCAGGCGAAGTCAGTGAGGGGACCGGCCGTGTGCGGGTATGTGCGCACGTTAAACTTTGGACTCTAAAATCTGCCATAGAACCGGAATTGCGCGATCGGAGGGTAGAGGGTAGGGTCACCGCAACAAGCTTCGCTTAGCGGTGGCTCTGTCCTTGTGAATCCTTCCTATCAAAAGGTTCGGACTAAATTTATAAAAAAAAACTTCAAGCATCACACATTGTGCTGTGCGTATCACATATTGAATTTTCAAACGCATCACATTGTGTACCATCATCATACAATTAATTTTCCTCCCCAAGCCTCCCAATCTAACATACGTACTCACTTCACATATGAAACATAATACAAATAAAAAACTACCGTGAAACACGTCCTATGAAAAACATCCAGGCCTCCTAAAACAATACACCTCAACTGTCGCCATTTTGATGTGTAGTGAGCAAGATCTTTCGGCCTAAAGACCAATGCAGAGCTATGGGATGATAGGATAGATAGGGTGTAAATATTGGGCTGCGCGGCAACCCCCGACGGAGCGGCGCCGCAGCTAAAACCGACGGGACAGCCCGCGCTGCCACTCAAACGATCACCCGGGAGAGGATGTAGTCCAAATGGGGACCTACCCTCACTACCGGCTGTCTGCTGGGGGTGACTGCCAGCCCGGGAAGCGTGAGATGGATGCGCAAAGGTTGCTCCATAGACCTCTCTAGTCTCTATACTGAGGCCTACGGTTGGTCCAAAGGAAGGCAAGGACGAGTGTTACTTACCTTGTTGTAGCCGTCCAGGTAGTTTGGTGCCGAGAAGTATTCTGTAGTGTATCTTAGCAGCCTGATTAGCGATGGTGTATCTTACCTTGTTGTTGTAGACGTCCAGTTAGTTTGGTGCCGAGAAGATGATAAGCATTGTGCAGTGTACCTATCTTAGCAGTCTGATTACTGCTGGTGTATCTTACCTTGTTGTTGTAGACGTCCAGGTAGTTTGGTGCCGAGAAGATGATAAGCATTGTGCAGTGTACCTATCTTAGCAGTCTGATTACTGCTGGTGTATCTTACCTTGTTGTTGTAGACGTCCAGGTAGTTTGGTGCCGAGAAGATGATAAGCATTGTGCAGTGTACCTATCTTAGCAGTCTGATTACTGCTGGTGTATCTTACCTTGTTGTTGAAACGTCCAGGTAGTTCGGTGCCGAGAAGATGGTGAATATTGTATTTTGTATCTTAGCAGTCTGATTAGTGCTGTAGTATCTTACCTTGTTGTTGTAGACGTCCAGGTAGTTTGGTGCCGAGAAGATGGTGATCAGAGACGGGAAGCCGGTCGTCTGGCTCTTCCGGTACATTCGGTACCTGAGGGGCAGACACAGAGGTCAAGGTTAGAGATATCAATTGCGGAAAATCGTGATACCGATACCAAACCAAATACCAACAATACCCATGGAAAAATACCGAAACCGAACCGACTTGGGAATATGAGGGAAATACCAACTTTTACCAAATTCTCAGCCTCATCTACATTAGAGGATTCATAAAAACAACAAAATACCAAATGCGTTCGCCTTGAAATACCAAATACCAAGTTGGTATCGGTTTGGTATAGGTATACCAAAAAGTTGGTATCCGATTGACATCTCTAGTCAAGGTCAGGTCACAGGAGTATTAAAATATACGGAGGGAGTGTCGTTTGGAGACGTACTACAACGCAAAGAACCCATCAAGATGTATTATCTCATTCATTATTGCGAGTGACTTTGATCTGCAATATTTTGTTCGCAATTAAGTAGCTAGAAAGTAGGAGTAGGGCAAATAAACTGTCAAGTAGTGTCGATCATCTGAATATTAGGTTCAAAACACACTCTTTAATCAAACTCTAAAAGACACACTCTAAAAAGTCATTCAAAAATACGCAAATGGGGTCACCAAACCGTCCGGAGTCCATACAAGGATAATCGTATCCTAAACACGAGGGTAACTGGACCCTCAGTGAGAGAGTAATCGGACCCTCCGATTAGAGTAACTTACCCAGCGTCCTGTGCTTCGTGCGCCCGGATGATGGACAACAAGTTGTTCTGCTGGAGGAAGTCGCAGCACGCGGCGTAGCTGAAGAGAAAGGGGGAGACTCACAGTTAGAGTGTAACAGGACACATGCTGCCAGGAAATGCTGCCAGGGACTAGAAGTTAACGAAAATCTAAAAAAAAAAAAAACGATAGCTGCGTCGAGGGAAGTTGACATTCGCAGAATGATAGGATATGGAAAATGTTCGCTTGCTTTTCGATCATTCATATATCGTTGATCGCTTACCCAAATACCAGGGCATTGTTCAATCGTTTTCAAATAATTCTTGTTTCCGTAGGAGTAGGAACAGCCGCTTACACTAACCCCCCGCAGTAGAGTTCAGTAGAACGCCTACCTGTAGAAGCAAGAGCAACAACTCGCGGCGGTAGAATTT
The DNA here is from genome assembly GCF_019059575.1 of Amphibalanus amphitrite. Classification (NCBI taxonomy): domain Eukaryota; kingdom Metazoa; phylum Arthropoda; class Thecostraca; order Balanomorpha; family Balanidae; genus Amphibalanus; species Amphibalanus amphitrite. The sequence goes on along the minus strand of NW_024884124.1, from coordinate 2,713 downwards.
AGAAGATCACCTTCCTGCAGAAAGTAGGAGCAGCCGCGCACGCTGACACACAGCAGTAGCCAGAAGAAGCCAGTATAATTCCGTAGAACACCTACCTAAAGAAGTAGGAGCAGCCGCGCACACTGTTACACGGCGGTAGAAATCAGTATAATTTAGTAGAACACCTACCTGTAGAAGTAGGAGCAGCCGCGCACACTGTTGTGTGTGAAGTGCTCGGCGTTACGCTCGTTGCCGAAATCTTCCAGCGGGTCCGACCAGAGCAGGTCACACATGGGACCGAACGCCGGGGGCTCCTTGAACCGGTCCAACTGCGGGTCAGAGGTCACAGGTCAGGTCAGAGCAGAGCAGGTCAGGTCACAGGTCAGGTCAGGTCAGAGCAGGTCACACATGGGACCGAAAGCCCCTTGAACCGGTCCAGCTGAGCTGGAGGTCAGAAGTCACGGGCCAGGTCATGTTTGGTTCGGTCATGTTAGGGTAGGTCATACAAGGGTAGGTCATATAACGTCAGGTTGTATCATGACAAGAAGGTGAAAGAGTCGGGATATTGTTACACGTTACCACTCCAAAATAATCATCTCAACAACAAAATCTTGCAAGTCGAGACCCCACCGTTCGTAACAAGCAGGACACTTCTAACTGTCCTTTATCAAGCAAATCCGACGCAGAGCCTCTATGAACAAATCACTCATTTACACCTTATGGCACGCAACAGTGCTGCTCGGTAGCGGAATTATTTTATCACAGTAATAACCCCAAGCTGTTGTTAGCGGATTATGAGTTGTCACTGTTGTCTACAAGAATAAAGGGTTGTGACGAATGACAAGACCCATAATTCTGCGATGTACGCGAAAAGAATCACAAGAGCGTTGATATCACCATATTACAAATGGTGTTGAAATGAGTAAAAAATATCCTAGCTTAATAAATGATGACGTGCACGCCATAACAACATGCAAGTCGCTGTTAATTTACGGTCACGGCTAAAAAGCTAACACATCTTTCACGATAAGAAAAAAAAACTATATAGTTCAATCTAGCGCCAAAATGTTCAGTAAACGCGTTTTCATAACATAATAAGTACGGAACGTGGATAACTTAACACCCCACCCAAAAACGAGCCTTCGCTGGAATCATAGCTACAGTCCCTCCCCCTCCCCCCCCCCCTCCGTTGGCCCGCCATGTCACTTCCGGGCTCCCGCCGAGGAGCCAGCTGTATCGATTCTCTATGAGCGGCGCGGGGGCGGTCAGGGGGGGGGGGCTATGGCTGAGGGAGGAGGGGGAGGACGGAAAGGGGAGGGGAGGGGCAGATGGTAGCGAGGAAGCAGAAGAAAGGGAACCAGAAGAAGAGAAAAGAAAACATGAAGGAAGGAACCTGAGGAAAGATTGATGGGTGGGAAAGGGAGACAGAGACGGAAGAAAGACATCAGAGGGAGAAGAATAAAGGGACAGACAGACAACAAACCGATAGAAAGCAGACCCTAATAGACTGAGAGAGTGAGACGTCAGAAAACTAGCCAGATATCGAGACAAAAGAGGAACAGGCAAGGAACAGACAGACAGACCGACAGACAGGCAGACAGACATACAGACAGACAAAGCGACCAAGACGCGAAGCCGGATGTGCCGGACCCCGAGCACCCGTTTCCGGAACTAACTGAGCGGCGCCTCCGGGCCTCTACCCTCTCCCACGCTCTACCCCAGGCAGTTCGCTCGGACACCCACGGGGCCTAAGTTGAAGAGTCGGCGATTCAGAATGAGCAGCTGCATCCGGGAATGGTCTCCGCGGCTAACTCGGAGCGGAGTTATGAAGTCGAAAGAGGAGTTACCAACTGGAGAGAAGAGTTACCAGCTTGCGAGAAGAGTTGAGTTGCAGGCTCGAAAAATGGTTACCAACTTGGAGAAAGGTTACCAGCCGGGGAAAGGGTTATCAGCTGGAGAGGATAGTTACCAATTCGAGAAGAGAGTTGACGTCAAATCTATAGAAGAGTGAGCAGCTCCAGAGGAGAGTTACCAACTCGGGAGCAGTTCTCAACTCGGCGGATAGATACCAAGAAGACTGGCGATACGCTGATGTCAAGATACCAACTCGAGAGACGATTAATCGACTAAGAAAAGTTCCCAAGGAGAGTTCCCAACTCAGCTGATTCCGAATCAGCCTCTGGCAAAATCAATGCAGTGAGTCAATTCGCTCAGACACGTGGTATGCGGCTTGGAATCCTTGTGTGATTGTCGGCTCGCTGCCATTTCCATTTGATGTAAATCGGTAGGCTAACACTGGGAAGCCGTTATTGAAGCATGGTTCCCGAAATGGTATCTGCCGAGTAGCAATGTCGGTTCCACAAAATATCTCACCAGCTATCACTGAATCCTATAACAGGAATCGAAAAGCTGCACCATCAAAAATAGAAGAAAAAAACGTTGGGAGACACGGTTACCAGTTTCTAAACAAAAATCTGATCACAATACCGCCAATTTAGCTTCAGTGGTTCTCTTTAATCGACATCAATCAAAAAGCGTGTCATGTCCCGGAACGTTACAATTTCCAAACAAATTCACCCCAAGACAGTTGATATTAGCACAATTCACGAGAGTCCAAGCCAAGCTTAAAGCCACAACTGATAATCCGTACCAGTTTTCAAGCAAGGCATCGCCAGTGTAAGGTCTCAACCAATGGCCATTACTGCTGCAAAGATAAATCATGTTGCATTGCAAA
>NW_024884123.1:0-21876 GCF_019059575.1 Amphibalanus amphitrite | reverse complement strand
CGACTGGGCCTGCAGACAGGGTACTCGGTCACTGGGGAGGGTGGCGACTAAAGGGGCAGTGAGAGATGGTCTTGGCTAGATAATTGACACCCGTCCCCCCTGCCTATACTTTATGTTCGACCGTTTGCACTTTAACCTTTGAAACCTGGGCCTCCATTGAATTGATTAAGAAAAGGTTGTGAGTTCTTGCCTCGAGCTGCTAGCCTCCACGCCAACGCTCGCTTTTATGGCCATCCCCTCTATGCATCCTGTCGTGCACCTGTGCCGTGCGTCTGTATGTATGTATTGTATGTATTAAATTGGAGTCACTGTCTGCTCGCCCAGTTGGCCGGTTTGGCGTCGTCCCCCATGTACCGCCCGCTGCTGTGGTGTATCTCCGTATAGCGCCAGTAACTGGCCGCTCCGTGCCTCTGTTAACCCGGCGGTTGGTCCGCTGCAGGCGAGTGTGTGTCCGTGTACGGCTCGCTGCCGTCTCCCATCAGCGGCGACATCAGCACCGGAGGCCGGGCGCCCGGCTCAGTGACGGCCCGCTGCACCTGCACATGATCGGCGCCGGAGTCACGCGGCCGCCGGGTCCCGGGTGAGCCTAGCCGCCGACGCAGTGTGGCCAAACACCAGTTTAGCGCGAATTAAATCCCAACGCCGCTCGGATACACTGAAAGTGGTTCTCTGGCTCCAACACTGACACTTGACCCTCGCCGGACCTATTGGTTTTCTAAACACGCGCCGGCCGAGGGGAATACGTAGGTACTGTTGGGTACGAACATTTGCGTATGTAGGTACTTTTATCGTACTTTTGTCGTACAGTGTGTCTGAAAAGAATGTACCGTCGCCACTACGTGGCGCTGGTGTCGCGAGCCGGTAGTTGGCTGAATCCGCACCAGACCACACATTCCCAAGCGCTAGGTGACAGCTGCGCAGCGGCCGGTAGTAGCGTAAGCCCGAACCTTCGTGACACGACCCGGGGGGGGGGGGAGAGGGAGAGAGGGAGGGGATCGGGCGGGGCAGCGCGTGTAGGGAGGGGTGCTCCAGCAAGCTGGCAGTTGTCGCGGCCAAAGGTCAAGGGGTCACACACCAAGCGAACGGACGCTGATGTGGGTTCGTGGGGATCATGAACTTGTGTGTGGTAGGTGCGTCTTGCGATGCACGGGTGATACGCCAGGTCTAAGCCAAAGGATTCAGGGGAGAGCTGAAGAAAAACATCTGATCAACTACGGCGAATAATGGTGCTGAAAAATGGAAAGTATGGGTCAATGCAAGCCTTCATGACTATAAACAACTTTTCTGAGGACGCAAAGGCCAGCATTGAATAACGATATCCGGATCGAAATTAGCAATGATTTATAATTAAATGCCGAACTAATAGCGCTGCAAAACCCTCCTAGTAAATTGTCAAGTCGGATTATACCCACTTGAATTAAATTATCCCAAATAAAATTGTTAATTAACTTTCTAACACTGACGTTCTTTATCATACGATAAGTATGGGGTTAACCAAGATTCAGCATCTTCCGCGTTCAAACAATCACCTGTAAGGCTAGAACATTAATGGCCAGGTAAAAACATGGTCGGGATTTGATTAACCAGATTATAAGTCGATTTTTTTTAGTCGGGATTTGATAAGTCAGATTTTTTTACGCCAACCGCATTTTTAAGTCAAGTCAGGTCACTGATCTATGACGTCATAAATGAGCAGTCCTAAAATGAACTGTGTGAAACTGTCCTAAACTGTCCTAAAATGAGCATTTTAGGACTGTGCTAAAATGTTCCAACTTCGCAACACCCTCAGTGCAGAGCTTTCATAGGGAGATGAAACTTACAGGATCTTATAGTATGATCGAGAGGTCTCACAACTTGTATAAATGTATATCTAGGATTTTCTGAAGGGTCGCCTGAGATCAGGTCAGTCTCTCACCATTAACCCTGCGGCCGCTGGGCCTCCGCGCCACCCGCCGGCCGCTGGGGGGGGGGGGCATATAGTTGCCCCCCCTTTACTTCTGCGACGATATCGTCGCAACGCGAAGAGATAGAGAAGCGAAACTTTGCACACATCTTCCTGAATACCTAGCCGAGGTTGTGTCCAAATTTGGTGTTGATCCCATTTGAGATGACGTCACAGTGACGTCATAAGTGAAATTATAGATTTGCGACTCTCATATTCCTCACGATACATCAGATATATGGGACCGAATATAAAGGACCGATTATTGGTCAGAAACTAGATGGAAGTGTAGTTAGATGTTTTAGGATGACAGCAGGTGCTGTCTAGTTCATTTACAGCTGAGTTTCATGCTCAGCGCCATCAGAAACGGTCCATATCGGAAAACGGCAAAACTTTATGACGTCACTGTGACGTCATCTTAGGTGCTACAACCACCAAACTTTTCACAAACATTGCCTAGGTATTCATTTGAAGCTATGCCAAGTTTCACGTTCGTAGCTCATCAGGTTTCGGAGATATTTCACAAAACGTAAAGGGGGGGCAACTTTATGCCCCCCCCCCCAGCGGCTCGTGGGTTAAAAGTCAGGGGAATATGGAAATTGCTAGTTTGGTCCGGAAATGATATACAACTATCTCAAATTCTCAAGCACACGGAATCGTGATTTCATGCGCTCCTTGCAAGGTCTGATGCTTCAATTTTGCTTTGTTGATCTTGCGTGACGTCATTTATCACGTAACTAAGGCTATCAGTTTTTCGTCAATAACTCCCGATCAACTAAAGCTACCGAGTCGATAAAGCCACTAACGGAGATGAAAAGACCTGCCGAATCGATTGATATGCAATATGACCTCCTTAGACCAGCTTCGTGACCTGACGGGCTGTGACCTGACCTTGACCAGAGTTTAACACCTTAACTCTACCCCGTATTGGTATTTTTCCAGCCTCAAACGTATAAGGGCTCGTTGGACCACCCTTGCCGTTTCGCCCCTGATCGAGCTAGAGCTTCGCGGAAAAAACGAGCGTGTTGGCCGTGACGAGAGGAAGTCGATGATACCCAATTTTAAGGTCCTAGGTCATCGGTTGACTTTCCAGGTCAGGTCAATGACCTAAAAATCGGGGAAATCGGGACCTGTTAGAAAGTCGTAAAGCGTGGCTGCTATGGGGTTTTCGGGGTGCTTATCACGAATATCATGTTAGTTTTGATCACAGATAATGTCTTCATGCATTTAGGCCAGGTCGGGTCAGGTCAGGTCAGGTCAACCAGTAAGGGTATTCGTAGTAGGTGGCAACCGCCTCTGACAGCTTCGCAACATGTTACGAGGGCACCAAAACTACTTCATAAATGTTCATATGGCTGCTAAATTCGAATTCAGCTCCTAAAACTGGCCTAGAAACATGTAAAACTCGAAAAAGTGAACCGAGGTCATCAAAGGTCAGCCTGTCCCGTAGCTCAGTTGGTAGAGCATTGGACTCCCGGTAGTGAGAGCCCGGGTTCGAGACGCTCCGGCGCTCGATATTTGAGACTCCTGACGGGGATGGTCTGCGGTTGGTGGGAGCAGCCCAGCCAGTTGAAGTCAGTTGAGTGGGACAGGCCGTGTCCGGCTTTGAAGGGCACGTTAAACTTTGGCATCTAAATCCTCCCGTTACCCGGAATTGCGCGATCGGACGGTAGGGGTCGGGGTCTACGCAACAAGCTCTGCTTAGCGTGGGCTCCGGCTCTGTCAATCCGTCCATTCAAACATTCGAGCTAAATTTATAAAAAAGTCAATGACCTGACCTGACTTTCCGGTGACCTTGACACCCACCCTAATGCATGGAAGCAAGATCATATCCCATGTTTGAACGCTTAAAACCACGAAAAGACTGCAAACGCGCCGCTAATGCGAGCCGACATACGCCGAATCGCGATTCCGGCCAAACATGGTCTCGAAAAGTAGGTCGCAGGTCAAAGGTTATTAAGGTCAGGGTCATGACAATTTCAGGGTGGGTGTAAAATTGATTAACGCGAGGGTACTGAAAGTTTCGTCGCGATCGGCCGCTTTTTACGCGAGTTATTCGCGAAAAACCGAGGGAGGGGGTCCGTTCGACCCCCCCCCCTCTATACGGGCGAGGGTTAAGTTGATCTCACCCGAAGAAAAAGTATACCATTCGACACGCCTGAGCTAGACAAACACGATGCTGCTAAAATCGCGGATCTGCGATCATTATTAGCGAAGTTATTTACCAAAAACCGAACCTGTGCCTTGGGCCACTTGACCTGACCTCCGAAGTCATCGGCTGACCCTGGTCCTTAAATCGGAGACCAATCGCTGCATTTCGTAACGACGCACACGATCGTTTCTTTCCTGAGGCTCTAGCTCAATTAGGGGCGAATCGGCGAAGGGGGCTGTTTCCTCGCTTCCAACCCCCAACGTCCCCTCGGTATTCAGAAAACCTGAAGGTCCGGTGAGGGTTAAAACGTTTCTCCTGAACGAGGAAGAAATGTGAAAGTCAAAGCTCTATAGACGTCCTGTAAAAGTGGCCATAATAATAAATTCGTTAGAAATAAGATGCTTTTTAAACGACTTCCTCGTATAAAATCGGGTGCTGGGACCAATCTTATAAACGCTTTATTAAAATGGACAGGGTGTCACTGGCTAAAGTTTGGGTGCAGAAAACGGCTATTACCTAAATGCAAAATGGTTTTCATGCATTTCAGTCAATTGTATATTGTCGGTCCCAGTGGCCGAGCTAAAAAAATCGGTAGTATTTTGCATCTTTTACGCCCTAAGAAACTACACCATCTATCGAAGTGGGCGGGCTTATTTGAATGGGAGGGCGCATTATGCACGAATCGTGTGCTTTCGTTTATTTTGGACTGTATTTTACCACATCCACTGCTGGTATCACTATTAATATTATCTAATGCCGTGAATACGACAGCATTCCATTTATAAGATTGGGCCAATGGAGTCGCGCCCCGCGAGCTCAGTTTTCCGCTGGGCCGCTACAGGCCAGGAAGTCGGTCTTCGCCTGAGGGCAGGACAAAGGTCAGCGAGGGAGCGCGGGGTCAGCCAGGTATCGCCAAGTGCCGAGCGAAAGCCGCTCCCTCCCCTCTCTTCCCCTCTTCTCCCCTCCCCACCTCGGTATAGATGGGGAGGGACCGAACTGCCAATGACATGCGAGCGGTCAAGGCCGCTCGCGCGGCAGCGACCCTGGCGGCCGGGTGCCGCAACTGGGATTCAGCCAAGTTACCGATTCGCCTCCTGTGGGAGAGCCAAACCAGGGGACATACTTTTTAGATATACTGTACGTACTTTCGTCGTGCTAATTTATCACTTACGTACTTTTGCGTACGTACATTTGCGTACGTACTCGGTACTTTTGTCCCACGTACTTTTGCGATGCGTACTAAAGTCCGCGAATCAATGACACGTACGATACGAATGGCCGTCACCTAGGTGGCAGCACCGTACAGAGCCGGCAGCAAAGTACCCGGTGAGTTCTGACAAAGCGGCGGTAGGTGGCAGCACCACCTACCACCCACAGACTATCCGCAGGTTCTGACGACGGGGCGGTAGGTGGCAGCACTGTATCGACTCTCAGCAGTGCCGGAACACTGCAGGTTTTGGCAGCATAAACGATAAAGTACGCATTGCTTAAGTACGTAGGACAGAAGTAAGTGAGTAGCGGAGGTGGATCCAGGATTTCCATGGAATGGGGCAGTCAGTATAGGGGCGGCACATTTTCTGTTTGCGGGGTAAATCTGAGAAGAATATTCAAAAGGTGTGTAAAAGGGCTATCGAATGCGCTTTTCCGCGGCGCTGTAGCTCTATTGATTTTCGAGTTAGCCGTTGGCAGTTTTCAAAACTATTAAAATGGAGTAAATTTGACATTTGATGACCTGACAACCTGACCCTCCAATGAACCAGACCTAAATAATGACCGAAACGTTTCCGTCATTATTTTTGACGCTCTTTCGATTGCCGCTTACCGCGCGTCGCTACGTGACCCAGGGGCCGAGGGGGGCGTGAAAACGCCCCCCCCCCCCAGCACGACACGGAAAACGCAGGCCACCAGCACGGCGCGGGTCAACAAAATATTTGCTATAATGTTCCTGCACAGAACACATCTGAAGTCCGATTCAGCTTGACACTCTGGTCTTCTATCGAGGTGTAATTATTGTGTGTGGGTAATTAATTTAGCTGTTGTTATTGTGTGTAATTAATAATTATTGTTATTTTGTGGGTGCGGCGGGGGGACATACAGCCGCCGGGCATAGCTTCGTTGTACCGAGGCCGGATAGCTGTGTAGTGTGTAGTGTACCCTAAGCGTGCTTCTTCGCTGTACCGTACCTCTGTTTACTGTTCCGATCTAACTAATGCTCCCTCCCCTCCCCACGCACAGGACGACAGGGACTTCCACCCTGACGACGCCAAGGGCGAGCGGAGTCGAGACCCCGAGAAGTCGGCTCCCGAGGCCGGCACATTCTACCCGCGCCGTGGCCGGCAAACAACCGACCGTTGACCGTTCCCGAGTTAGCCGTTGGCAGTTTCCAAGGTTAGACCGGGAGCCGGTTAACTGGTCGACAAAAGGAATGTGAAGTGTTTACGAAGTAATATAAAGCGTGGGTCGGGTGGGCTACTATTTCTAGGTATTTTTTTTTTTTAATTTAAAAAATATGGTGTCAGGGCTATGACGAAAAATAAGGGGCCTAAATCCGATAAGAAAACAGGATTTTGGGGTACCATAGGTTTGGCTCCTTGCATGAGTTGCCCCCTCTCCCCCTCCCCCCCCCAAAAAAAGAAACAATCCGCCAGTTTCCAAGTCGCAAAATGGAGACAGGAGAGGTCTGAAGGCGGAAGCTGCCCTGAGCCTGCTTATGATATGCTTACTAACAGGGATGCGGAGCCGTGGAAATTTCAGACGGCTCCGGCTCCGGCTCCGGCTCCGGAGAAAAAAATCGGCTCCGGCTCCGGCTCCGGCTCCGGGTGAAATGTTATGGCGGCTCCGGCTCCGGCTCCGGGCAAAATGTGCCGGCTCCGGCGGCTCCGGCTCCGACTCAGTACATCCCCTATGCAATCAATTAAATACAGGTGGAAGAAAAATTGGATTGGTTATACGCGTTACTCTTGGCCATGACCGGCTCACCGCGACTCTGCGCAAACGCACCTCGGAGAGAACTGGCAGAACAAAGGACTAGGAAGCGATGGCATTGGAAACGTAGTCGCCGCGAATCGGAGTTCACTGAACTATCGTAAGCTGACACCCGTCTCGGCTGCATTGGGGGGTGGGGGTGGGAAGAGACGGCGCTGGGAGTCGCAGTCCACTGCACTGGCTTCAAAACAATGGCCGTCACCTGATGACCGGTCCTCATGTTCTGGGGATGCAGTGGACGTGGGGGGGGGGGGGAGGAGCAGACAGGATGTTGATTGCGTACTGTGGGATACTGGGGATATTCGGCTTTTTTCATTCACTTGATGGCCCATGACGTACTATTGGTCTCAAGATAAGAGCCCAGGCGACCTGTAGTTTTGATGTGGTGAATACCCTTACCCTCGCCACAACTCGGGCCGAGTGCACCCCTCCTCCCAGCCAGCGCCTCCCCGCACTCGAGTTGTGGCGAGGGTGAGGGTATTCACCGCATCAAAACTACAGGTCGCCTGGGCCCTTATCTTGAGACCAATAGTACCATATGTTTTACTGCCTTGTACTGTCAAACCGAGCTAGGTCAATTATTTTTTTTCCTCTTCAAAAAATAAAAAGGAGCCGGAGTCGCCCCCTTTTTTCGCGGCTCCGGCTCCGGGCTATATTGTTTCACGGCTCCGGCTCCGGGCAAAATATGCCGGCTCCGGCGGCTCCGGCTCCGACTCCGGCTCCGTTTCCGCATCCCTGCTTACTAATGATGATAGTATGTTAACTAATGGTCTAATGTTTGACTTAACCTGTAACATTTTCATCTCCATTCTCCATTCCGTCTCCATTCCCGGTAACATCTCCACCCCCACACGACTCCCGGTAACATCCCCATCCCCCCCTCCACAGGATGAAGCAGCACGAGAACTGCGAGGCGCAGCGCGCCGCCCCGCAGCGCCGGCTCACCTCACTGCAGGCCGCGGCCTGCGCAGCGCGAGCGTCAGTCTAAAACGGACGAGGCCGACACGCTCAAGGTGAGGAAGCCGCCGGGAAATGTGGCCAAGGCTCCTCCACCCCGCAGACGTCGTGCCGCGGCCGCCCGTCCCGCGACAATAAGGTGCAATCACACAACTCAGTCTCGCGATGGACCAAAGTCAGCCACGCAGACGCGTGTAATGGCCCTTATCAACTCGCAGACCTGGTGCTGTCTCTATCTCTATCCCGTCTGACCGGCCACGGAAGGAACGTTCGGCTCTCGTTACTAAACGGACGTCATATTTGTTATTTTAACGATTCAAGTCAGTACTGGAGTTATTCGGGATACCTGAGAATAAGATTTATTGTTATGACATCTTCACAGAACTTGTACATGTCATCTTGTACAGTATTAATGTGCATTTGTTTATGTCTACTTTGTTCAATTCAGCTAGATATATAATGCCCAGACAAGGAAAGTTGGCCGCCATGTGTGTCGTTTTGTATAGGATTGGTAGGGCCCGAGCCCTAACAATAGTTTCAGAATTTTACCATTAACCCTATGGCGGTGCATGGTAAGAGTGGCTTTGGTTCTCCGAGCGTGGCGGCACCGGGCACAGCATAGCTTCAGGCGCCTGACGCTACTGCCACCTAGCGGCGAGATTGCAACTAACTGTGTCTGGCGGCACAGCATATACACAGGCGTTGGAAGCTACTGCCACCTAGTGGAACGATTTGAACTACCCATGTCCGGCGGAACAGCATATACACAGGCGTTGGAAACTACTGCCACCTACCGGCAAGATTTGAACTATTCGATGTCTGGCGGTGCAGCATGTATTCAGGCGTTTGACGGTACTGCCACCTACCGGCAAGCTTTGTACTATCCATGTCTGGCGGCACAGCATATCAGCATTCAGCAGGCGTTTTATGCTGCCCGTGGAACGATTTGAACCACCCGTGTCTGGCGGTGCAGCATATACACAGGCGTTTGACGCCTCTGCCATCTAGTGGCGAGGTTGAAACTACAGTCTGTGTATGGCGGTACAGTATTTCTTCAGGCGTTTGACGCTGCTGCCACCTAGTGACGATTTGAACTAACCGTGGCCGGTGGTACAGGATATCCACAGACGCATAGGCTTTCACAACTGATGTGTGAAATTCGGCCTCAACTGGACTGGGGTGAGGGTAGTGCCCGGTGAGGCAAGGTAACCTTTGACCGGTCGCAAGGCCGAACAGCTGTCACTGGTACAGTCTCGGCGGTGAGAAATCCGATGAGAAAACAGGATTTTGGGGTACGCTAGGTTTGGCTCCTTGCATGAGTTGCACCCTCCCTCCCCCCAAACAAAAAAAAAAAACAATACGCCAGTTTCCAAGTTGCAAAATGGAGACAGGAGAGGTCTGAAGCTGCCCTGAGCCTGCTGATAGTATGTTAACCCTCGCCCGCACATGCCATTTTCCCATCCTAGAACGCACATGGGGGGGGTGGTTGCCACCCCCCCGCGCCATTTCGTTCCTGTTGGAGATAGAGCTTAGCGGTAAAGACCAAAAAGATTCTTTGGGAAGATACGAATCCAATGATACCCAGTTTTACCTTCTCAGGTCAGTCATTGACCTTCCAGGTCAGGTCAAACTAAAAAATGTTGCTATTTTGGGTCACCGTTGGATATCAAGTGCGCTGCTTACCATATACCGATGACGATGCTGTTTTCTGGTGCCAAGCCAGCTAGAACCTCTTTGTCACACTACCCGACCAGATTTTTGCTGCTGAGGTCATGTCAGGTCAAGTTAGGTCAAGGTCAATTATATGTGTTTGTATGTCTGTGTGTGTCTGTGTGTATACTGATGTGTGCACCGATTGTTTTTGTGTCCATATTACATGAAATCATGATCTGAGAAGCTTTTACCAAAAATGCAGTCAAAAAACTTCACAAAAAGTAATTTCCGCTTACCTAAAACGCAATTATCTTAGATGACCTAGGTTGACCTTGACCTTGACCTTGACATCTGTACATCGTCGAACAACATGTTCCATGATAGTTGGGAGGTAAAACTGGCAAAAAAGGCCGAAATCAAGGTGTCAAAAGCTCACAAGGCCCATAGCCAGCGCAGGATGTTGAGAATTGGCCATTTGGGTCATGACATGACCTGAAAAACAAGGTCATATCTCCGAAACCAAAAATCACAGAAACTTGAAATTTTCAGTGGACATCAAGAAAGGATAGAGGAGCAGCTTACGAAAAATCAGCCTTCTAGCTCTAAAAATGTTGAGTGCAGAGCAGAAAGACTACCTGGGGGGGGGGGGGTGGCAACCACCCCCCCCCCCCCATGTGCGGGCGAGGGTTAACTAATGGTCTAATGTGTGACTTAACCTGTAACATCTTCATCTCCATTCTCCATTCCGTCTCCATTCCCGGTAACATCTTAAGTCTCAGCCCCCACACGACTCCCGGTAACATCTCAATCCCCCCCCCCTCCTTCGCAGGATGGAGCAGCACGAGAACTGCGAGGCGCAGCGCGCCGCCCTGCAGCGCCGGCTCACCTCGCGAGAGGCCGAGCTCGCAGACGACGCGCGGCGGCGCGCCGGCGGCCCGTCTCGGAGGGCGCGCCCACCACCACGTGCTCCGAGGGGGACGTGTTCACCGAGCTGATGGTGGACCAGGTGAGGACCGCACCGGCCGGCCGCGCTCCTCGGGGTACCGGTAGACACGCGCCACACTGTGCGACTCTGTGGACTGCAGCGGCTGCTTCTGAATGTCCAGAATGCTGGTGGCTGAGTGACATGGTTAGATGACATGACCTTTGTTGACTATGTTACCTCTGCACCCGGAAGGTTGTCCTGTGTCTTGACACCCCCCCCCCCCCCGTCTGGCAGGTACCGCCCCCGGCCGAGTCGGACCCCGGCCGGCGCCGGCTGAGCTCTGCAGACGTGGAGCCGGCAGTGGCGCGCCGTCAGTTCCCGCCGCTGGGCCAGCCGCCGCCCGACGACTGGGCCTGCAGACAGGGTAATCGGTCACTGGGGGAGGGATAGCGACTAAAGGGGCAGTAAGGGATGGTCCTCGTAAGATAATTGACACCCATGCCTTTGATTTATGGTCGATTGTTTGTGCTAATATCCTTTAAAGTCTGGGCGCCATACTGAATTAATTTAGAAAAGGTTATCAGCTCTTGCCTTGAGCTAGCCTCCACGCAAACGCTCGATTTTATGGCCATCCCCTCTATGTGTCCTGTCGTGCACCTGTGCCGTGCAACTGTATGTATGTATTGTATGTATTAACCCTCGCCCTAGCAGGGGGGGGGGTCGATGCGACCCCCCCCCCCCCTAAGGTTTTTCGAAGATAGCGTAAAAACGGCTGCGCGCCGCCAAATTTGGCACAGCCTATGGGGCAACCTTTTTACATATGACCTGAAAATTTCAGGTCCGGGTGACCTTGGGTCAGGTCACCAGGTCAGAAAAACCGGTACAAGGTCATGGTCAAATTTCAATTTTCTTTTTGCACCTGTCCAACTCACATTTTTTGACTGATTTCCTTCAAACTTTCAGGATGTGCTAAGTTCACCGAGTTGTATAACATATAGTCCGGCTTTTTTGAGGTCACTGACCTGAGGTCAGTTAGAGGTCATTACGTCGTAATGTTAAGCCTATGGGAAAATACTAAATTCGGAAAATACTGGAGATATCCGCTTCGTTCTATCACTTTTGTGCTTTGAAACCACGGTACTTAACAGCAGGTCACTTGGTGCTTCTTTGTTTGGTGTACTTATCCATGGGTCAGGTCAAATGAGGTCAACTGAGGTTAAATGACGTTTTTGCCAATAACTTGGCACATAATGACGCTAGAGCTTAAAAAATGGTATCATTGTGTTCCTGGTGATCAGCCGAATCGAATGATTTGCGATATGATGCAATTTGGTTGACTTGAACTTAATTTATTAATTTAAGTTTACTTAGAATTTAAGAAAAACTTTAAGTACACTTAAGCAAGCTAAAAAGTATATTATTCGACGCGCCTTGACGTGCTGAGTTAAATGGTGCTTTTCTTTTTGCTCTATCTTAATTAGATCAAAAGTTATAAGCGAAAAACTTTTGACCTGTTTTTAGCGAATTTTTATTTTTATACCCCCCAAACCCCCCTAAATATTGACCTAGAGCAACCAAATTTGCACAGGGGTGAGAACTCCAGGGGCCCACCTACCTACCAAATTTGGTGTTTCTAGGTGCCATAGGAGCCAATCGCGAGGGGGGGTCGCATCGACCCCCCCCCCTGCCAGGCCGTGTTATGGAAAATGCCCTGCCAGGGCGAGGGTTAAATTGGAATCAGTCTGCCCGCCCAGTTGGCCGGTTTGGTGTTGTCCCCCCATGTACCGACCGGTGTGGTGTATCACCGTATAGCGCCAGTAATTGACCGCTCTGTGCCTCTGTTAACCCGGCGGTTGGTCCGCTGCAGGCGAGTTTGTGCTCGTGTACGGCTCGCTGCCGTCTCCCATCAGTGGCGACATCAGCACCGGAGGCCGGGCGCCCGGCTCAGTGACGGCCCGCTGCACCTGCACATGATCGGCGCCGGCGTCACGGGGCCGCCGCCGGGTCCCGGGTGAGCCGCGCCGCCGCGCAGTGTGGCCCAACACCAGTTTAGCGCGAATTAAATCCCAACGACGCTCGGATACACTGAAAGTGGTTCTCTGGTTCCAAAACTGACACTTGCCCCTCGCCGGACCTATTGGTTTTCTAAACACGCGCCGGCCGAGGGGGATACGTACTGTTGCGTACGAATATTTGCTTGCGTTATTTTGTCCTACGTACTTTATACTGTACGTACTCTTGCATACGTACTTTTGCGTACGAACATTTGCGTACGTACTTTTGTCCTACGTAACGTACTTTTGTGATGCGTGCTAAAGTCCACGAATCGCTGAAACGTACGATACGAATGGCCGTCACCTAGGTGGCAGCATCGTACAGAGCCGGCAGCAAAGTACCCGGTGAGTTCTGACAAAGCGGCGGTAGGTGGCAGCACCACCTGCAGACAATGCAGTATGAAACTCGTCAGGTTCTGACGACGGGGCGGTAGGTGGCAGCACTGTATCGACTCTCAGCGGTGAAACACTGCAGGTTTTGGGTTACGGACAAAAGTACGTATCGCTAAAGTACGTAGGACAAAAGTACGTAAGCAAAAGTACGTAGGATTAAAGTACGTATCGCAGAAGTACGTACAGTATAAAGTACGTATGGACAAAAGTATGTCAGGGACAAAAGTACGTATCGCAGAAGTACGTACAGTATAAAGTACGTATGGACAAAAGTACGTCAGGGACAAAAGTACGTATCGCAGAAGTACGTACAGTATAAAGTACGTATGGACAAAAGTACGTCAGGGACAAAAGTACGTATAGCTAATGTACGTAGGGTAAAAAGTACGTATGGACAAAAGTACGTCAGGGACAAAAGTACGTATCGCAGAAGTACGTAGGGTATAAAGTACGTATGGACAAAAGTACGTCACGGACAAAAGTACGTATAGCTAATGTACGTAGGGTAAAAAGTACGTATGGACAAAAGTACGTCACGGACAAAAGTACGTATGGCAGAAGTACGTAAGGGTATAAAGTACGTAAACGTATGGACAAAAGTACGTCACGTACAAAAGTACATATAGCAAATGTACGTAGGGTATAATGAAGGATAAAGACGCAAGGTAAAGACCTTGGGCAAGACGCCCCAGATAATCTATTTTGCTACATAGGCCTACCAGGCCTACCTAAATTTTGTGCTACATCACCTGGAAGGCCAAATTTGTGCTCAATGTGTTCTTTGGACATTTTACTTTAAATTCCACCCCTCAAATTCATTCACTTATGATCGGACTCCCAGCTAGGAAGTGATTTGTGAAGCAACTGCAAATGGGACATTTTGCCCCTATCCCAGGGCAAAACGCCCCACGGCCTGAGGCAAGAAGCCCCATGCTCTAGAGTCTAGCTTAAAGATTAAACATGGTAGTTGGCTAAATCTTATATGAGAGATCCGTTAGGCCGCTGGAGGCACGGCACTAAAGTTAGCACCTTCCATCCTATCAGGTGTTCAGCTATAACACTATTGTATGAACAGGTTTTTCACGTGCCTCATAAGGCCAAATAATGAATTATTGCAATGCAAATCAGTTAACAATACACTTCCTTTGCCATACAGTTGCTGAGAAAAATACATATAAATGCATAGAAACTTGCTGTTCGCCAGCTACCGAACATTAGGAAGTGGGTAGTCCGAACAACACATGAGGTAAAACGCCCCATGGTGCTTTTTGCCCCGCGGCCTACTGGGGCGTTTTACCCCATCATGTAGTTCGGTCAGCGAACAACGCCTTGCGCTCCAGCAAGACATAATTTAACACGAACCAACCCGGCATTATAAGCGTTAGACAATAGTTGTTCAAAATACATAAAAGTCCTTAACCTGATGTGATCTACAAAAGGACGCGAGGATGCATAATCAGATGACCAAACATAAAAATCACTAAAAAAACAACACATTTTTGGCTATATCTCCCTATAGAGTTATCACAATTTCTTTCCAGCTCATATAATGATCACATAGTGCACGTTTAACAGAAGAGAGGACCTTTCCCCAGAACCCTGTCAGTTCCGAGAGATATCGGTGAGGCCGCCAGGCGTTTTACCTCGGCGGGGCGACTTGCCCCGGTCTACCCTACGTGTGGACCAAGTACGTCACGGACAAAAGTACGTATAGCAAATGTACGTAGGGTATAAAGTACGTACCCCACCCATGGGGTAAGTTGATCAATGTGTAATACCTATCTTATTCTTTATTTAATGAGCATTTGTTACAAGGCATAGCAAAATTTCTCTATGAGTAAATGGGCGAAAGGAACAAAGCTATATTATTTGGTACCTATATGAATTTATCATGAGTTCCCTATAGTATGGCAACAGGGCAGCAATAAAGAAAAAGTGGCTCAACTTACACTACTATACCCTACTTCTAGCATACGTACTTATACACTACGTACTTTGGCATACGAACCGTACGTACTTTTGGCATACGTACTTTTTACACTACGTACTTTTTCATACGAACTTTTGCGTACGAACATTTGCGTACGTACTTTTGGCATACGTACTTTATACACTACGTACTTTTGCAAACGAACTTTTGCGTACGAACATTTGCGTACGTACTTTTGGCATACGTACTTTATACACTACGTACTTTTGCATACGAACTTTCGCGTACGAACATTTGCGTACGTACTTTTGGCATACGTACTTTTTACACTACGTACTTTTGCATACGTACTTTTGCGTACGAACATTTGCGTACGTACTTTTGGCATACGTACTTTATGCACTACGTACTTTTTCATACGTACTTTTGCGTACGAACATTTGCGTACGTACTTTTGACATACGTACTTTATGCACTACGTACTTTTGCATACGTACTTTTACGTACGAACATTTGCGTACGTACTTTTGGCATACGAACTTTAGCGCCTACGTATATTTGCGTACGAACATTTGCATACGTACTTTTGTCCTACGTACTTTAGCGATACGTACTTTAGTCCTAAAATCGCAGGTTTTGGCAGCACGAACGATAAAGTACCTACGCATCGCTAAAGTACGTAGTACAGAAGTACGTGAGCAGCGGGGACTGATCCAGGATGTCCATGGAATGGGGCAGCCAGTATAGGGGCGGCACATTTTCTGTTTACTGGGGGAATCTGAGAACAATTCAAAAGGTCTGTAAAAGGGCTATCGAACGCGCTTTTCCGCGACGCTGTAGCTCTATTGATTTTAGAGTTAGCCGTTGGCAGTTTTCAAAACTATTAAAATGTACTAAATTTGACATTTGATGACCTGACAACCTGACCCTCCTATGAACCAGACCTAAATAATGACCGAAACGTTTCCGTCATTATTTTTGACGCTCTTTCGATTGCCGCTTACCGCGCGTCGCTACGTGGCCGAGGGGCCGAGGGGGGCGTGAAAACGCCCCCCTCCCCCAGCACGACACGGAAAACGCAGGCCACCAGCACGGCGCGGGTCAACAAAATATTTGCTATAATGTTCCTACACAGAACACATCTGAAGTCCGATTCAGCTTGACACTCTGGTGTTCTGTCGGGGTGTAATTATTGTGTGTGGGTAATTAATTTAGCTGTTGTTATTGTGTGTAATTATTGTTATTTTGTGGGTGCGGCGGGGGGGGGGTTATACAGCCGCCGGGCATAGCTTCGTTGTACCGAGGCCGGATAGCTGTGTACTGTACCCTGAGCGTGCTTTTTCGCTGTTGATGTACCATACCTGTTTACTGTTCCGATCTAACTAATGCTCCCTCCCCTCCCCAGGCGCAGGACAAGGACTTCCACCCTGACGACGCCGCGGCTGAGTGGAGTCAGACCCCGAGGAGTCGGCTCCCGAGGCGGGCACATTCTGCCCGCCCCGCGGCCGGCAAACAACCGACCGCGCTGATGACGGCCAGATGTACGGTATGTCTGAAAACTACGAGTATGTCCCCTGGTTTGGCTCTCCCACGGCAGGCGAAACGGTAACTTGGCGGAATCCGCCACCGAGGTAGGGAGGGTCGGAGAGGGGAAGGAGGGGCAGCCGCTCGGCACCAGGCGATACCTGGCTGACCCCGCGCTCCCTCGCTGACCTCCGTCCTGCCCTCAGGCGAGGACCGATTTCCTCGGCCAGTATAGCGACCGAGCGGTGAAACCGAGCTCGCGGGGCCGAGTACACTGGCCCGATCTTATAAAGGGAGTGTTTTTCTTTTCATGGTGATATTTATAGTGATACCAACACTCAGCAATGGATGTGGTAAAATACAGTCCAAAACAAACGGAAGCACACAATTGATTCAAAATATGCTCTCCCATTCCAAGAAATTCACCCACTGGCCACTTCTATAGAGATTGCAGTTTCTTAGGGCGTAAAATTCACGTTGCTGCAAAACGAACAAACTACCGAACTTTACGAAATAAACAACTGTGATCCCGTCAATATACGATGGACTGAAATGCATGAAAACCATTTTGCACGTAATGGCCGTTTCCTTCACCTTACCTTTAGCCAATGCCCACTGCCGCCATATCCATTCCACGGCGCTTATATCTATTGGTGGCAGAGGATTGTTTTCATCCACCCCTCAGGTTTTTCGGGAATATCTTCAAAACGGCTAGAGCTAGGACGCTGAGATTTTCAGACTTATCTCTTAACTAAACTGGGCACATTTCCTGAAAATATCAAGTTGACACCTATATCAGGGGGCGGTTCCAAGGCATGGGAAATTGGGAGATCCTATTCGTGAAGCGAGTCATTTGGGTGAAGATCGCGATGCTGATGCATTATTACGGAGCGAGCGAAGCGAGCGTAGTCTTTCCTTAGATTAACGGAAATTTCTGAGTATGAGCGGCCGGCCGGCCGGCCGGCCGGCCGGCCGTGCGGACGCTTTTGCGAGGCTTATATCTCAGCAACCACTTGACCGATTTACACGCGGTAATTTTTGTAGGGTAGCTTCATTCCTTCTACCAAGTATTGGACTATTCCCGATGCATGTGGGTGACCCCTTATGCACGTGCCACGTGCAAAACAAAGAGGTGTCAGTTTTGTAATTGTTGCAATATCTCGGTAACTACTTGGCCGATTGCGCTGAAAGTTGGCATGTAGGTAGGCACCCACTAGGCACTGCATATCCATGTGCCAGAGTTGGGGTGCTGCTGCACGTGCGCACGTGCAGGGGTCGTTTCCAGATCTCGAGAACGGCTGGACCGATGGCGCTCAAATTTGGTACACGGTTAGGGACCAGTTAGTAGGGTGCCGTGCACAAGTCAGTTGGGACCCATTTTGCACGTGCGCACGTGCAGGGTGCCGCTCCCAGATCTCGAGAACGGCTGGGCCGATTGTGCTCAAATTTGGCACATCGCTAGAAACCGGTCAGTAGGTGCACAAGTCAGTTGGAGGTACCCCCTCGAAATTTCGCACGTGCAAGACTCACCCCCTCGCTCGCTCCGTTAGTCGCCCCTCAAGGCGTTTTACTGGTAACTGTAGTTCTTCATTTTG
This sequence comes from Amphibalanus amphitrite, assembly GCF_019059575.1. NCBI lineage: Eukaryota > Metazoa > Arthropoda > Thecostraca > Balanomorpha > Balanidae > Amphibalanus > Amphibalanus amphitrite. Next base: position 3,766 of record NW_024884123.1, on the reverse strand, counting down.
TAGGTATGTCATCACAGTTCACGGAAATATTATATCATGCTTCGGTCAGGTAACACGTGTTTTATGGTCGACGTAGGCCATAGATTTCGAATTCGATATCGTTTTTGTTACTGGAGGTCATTTTCAGTTGAATTTAGCTTAGGTCAGACCACTTTCAGGTAAAAAAGGTCAAATTTTAAAGTTACAAATTTTCACAAAAAAGGTGCCTATTGGATGCAGTTTGAGCTCAGGAACACGATGGTGCTATTTATATTGGTGTACGATGTCTAATATGTACTCAAAATTGATTTAAAAATGTATAATTGTGAATTTTTTTGCTATAATGCGTATAACTTGGCCCTTTTTAAGATATTTGGCTAAAACTTGCTAGAGTAAGTCATAGGCATGTGTTCTAGCACATATATTTCCGTTTATTCGAAAAGTCAAAGTTTTTGGAAAAAGATAGGTTAATATAGATCGTGAATTTTATTTTATATACTTTTCCAAATTTTCAAAATTTTAAAAATCCGAGATAGCAGTTTGGTAGCGCAGTCTTTTCTGAGTCCTCTCATTTAAAGAAATCTGATCTAGCTTAGAAACTGAGCTCTTGGGAGCGATTGCCGTGGTTCAATGTTTTCCGTCAAAATTAGCCGAACATGACATCACTCTGACGTCATTTCCGGCCGACCTATGGCGGCTACGAAATTCATATTTTGACACAAGGTGTCAAATTGATGCAGCCGAAGGTACTGAAAGCTTGACGTCGATACGTCAAGCGGTTTGGAAGATAGTGCAAAAAAACGAGAGGGGGTTATGAATAGCCCCCCCCCCCCCCCCCAGTGAGGCGCGGGTTAATCTAAATTTAGTCATTTTATCACGTTTTTATAATATAAGCCAAGTAAGTCATATCCTTTTAGGGCGACCAACGCCGCGAGCGAAAGAGTGAACCTTGCACGTGCGGAACTGCGAAGAGGTACGTCCAACTAGCTTGTGCACTGCACTAGAGATGCCAATCAGATACCAGCTTTTTGGTATACCGATAACAACTTGGTATTTGATATTTCAAGGCTAATGCATTTGGTATTTTGGTGGTATTGTGAATCGTTCCAAATGTAAAAGAGGCTGTGAATTTGGTAAAAAAGTTGGTATTTTCCTCAGTTTACCAAGTAGGTACGGTTTCGGTATTCTTCCATGGTTTTTGTTGGTATTTGGTTTGGTATCGGCATCAAGATTTTCCGTAATTGACGTCACTACACTGCACCCTACTAACAGGTCCCTAGCGATGTGCCAAATTTGAGCGCAATCGGCCTAGCCGTTCTCGAGATCTGGAAGCGACACCCTGCACGTGCGCACGTGCAAAATGGGTCCCAACTGACGCGCGTTAAATGAACTATAATTTGACCTTGAAAGGTCAACTTGAAAATTTGACCTCAGGTCAAGGTCATGTTGCATATCAGTCGATCAGCAACGTCGAGCCAAAATCATCTAAGGCGTTTTCAGCGCTCTAGCACGCCTCGTTCAGAAGTTATCAGCGAAAACCTGTTAGATTCTGTTCGTAACCTGAGATGACCTCGGGGACTTAACGAGGGGTCGCAGTTGCCATTTACCGGTTCAGTGTGTCAATTTTACCTACACCTCGATGTTTGAGAGTGTCTAGAATAGCGTTCGTGCAAAACGGACGCTTTTCAATTTTCTCCCATTGAGTTATAATGGAGAGGCCGCAAAATTGGCATGACCTTAGGTCACCGATGTCAAAATTCCGACATAAACATTTTATAGACAATGTTGCTCTAATCAATCGCTGAAAGTTTCAAGGCAATCGATCAGTCGGTGTAGCTATGACGAGCATTGCTATTTTTTCTGAAGTGAGGTCACTTGGCATGACCTGGTGACCTGACCTAAGGCGACCTGGGTCTGAAATTTTCACAACATATGCGGAAAAGATGCACGAACAGGTGTGCCAACAAAAATTTGCCAGGTGTGCCACATTTTTTAGATCTGCGAAAACCGCAGGGGGGTGTTCAAACACCCCCCCTCCCCCGCCCCGGCGAGGGTTAATAGGGGTAGCCAGGAGCCTGCCACTAATAGGGTTATAAGATTGGTCGATCCCAGCACCTGCCAGGAAGTCTGTTTATCGAGCGTATCATCCTTCGCAGGCCGAGAGTGAGAGAGAGAGAGAGAGAGAGTGAGAGAGAGAGAGAGAGAGAGAGAGAGAGAGAGAGAGAAAGAGAGAGAGAGTGATATGTGAATAATGTGAGTGATATGCAAGTGAATGAGTGAGTGTGTGATATAGTGAGTATATGATGATATACTGAGTGTGATATAGTGAGTGTGTGATGATATAGAGTATGCGACATAGTGAGTGTGTGATGAAATGAGTGTGATGTAGTGAGAGTGTGATGTAGTGAGAGTGCGATATAGTGAGTGTGTGATAGTGTGTGATATAGAGTATGCGATACAGTGAGTGTGTGATAGTGTGTGATATAGTGAGAGTGTGATAAAGTGAGTGTGTGATAGTGTGATGTAGTGAGTATGTGATAAAGTGAGTGTGTGATAGTGCGTGATATAGAGTATGCGATATAGTGAGTGTGTGATATAGTGTGTGATAAAGTGAGTGTGTGATAGTGTGTGATAGGTATAGTGAGTGTGTGATAGTGTGTGATATAGTGAGTGTGTGATAATGTGTGATATAGTGAGTGTGTTATAGTGTGTGATATATTGAGAGTGTGATTAAGTGAGTGTATGATAGTGTGTGATATAGTGAGTGTGTGATAGTGTGATATAGTGAGAGTGTGATAAAGTGAGTGTATGATAGCGTGTGATATAGTGAGAGTGTGATAAAGTGAGTGTGTGATAGTGTGTGATATAGTGAGTGTGTGATTGTGATATTGTGAATGTGTGATTGTGATATAGTGAGTGTGCGATAGTGTGTGATATAGGGTATGCGATATAGTGAGTGTGCGATACATATAGTGAGAGTGTGATGAAGTGAGTGTCTGATATAGAGTATGCTATATAGTGAGTGTGTGATAGTGTGTGATATAGTGAGAGTGTGATAAAGTGAGTGTGTGAGTGTGTGATAAAGTGAGTGTGTGATAGTGCGAGATATAGAGTATGCAATATAGTGAGTGTGATATAGTGAGCGTGTGATATAGTGAGTGTGTGATATAGTGAGTGTGTGATATAGTGAGTGTGTGATATAGTGAGAGTGTGATAAAGTGAGTGTGTGATAGTGTGTGATATAGAGTATGCGATATAGTGAGTGTGTGATAGTGTGTGATATAGTGAGAGTGTGATTAAGTGAGTGTGTGATAGTGTGATATGTGAGTGTGATATAGTGAGTGTGTGATATAGTGAGTGGTGAATGTGATATAGTGAGTGTGCGATATAGTGAGTGTGTGATAGTGTGTGATAGTGAGTGTGTGATAGTGTGTGATATAGTGAGTGTGTAAAGTGAGTGTATGATAGTGTGTGATATAGTGAGTGTTGATGGTGTGATATAGTGAGTGTGATAAAGTTAATGTATGATAGTGTGTGTATAGGGTATGCGATAAGTGAGTGGTAATATAGTGAGAGTGTGATATAGTGAGAGTGTGATAAAGTGAGTGTGTGTGATATAGAGTATGCGATATAGTGAGTGTGTGATAGTGTGTGATATAGTGAGAGTGTGATAGTGAGTGTATGATAGTGGTGTGATGTAGAGTAGCGATATAGTGAGTGTGGTGTGGTATAGTGGAGAGTGTGCGATATAGTGAGAGTGTGATAAAGTGAGTGTGTGATATAAAGT
>NW_024884122.1:0-20725 GCF_019059575.1 Amphibalanus amphitrite | reverse complement strand
GGTTTTTCGAAAAGTCAAAAACTTTTTTTTTAATGTAAAAATGTAAATTTGAATTTTATTATATAAAATTTTCGACATTTTCAAAATTCCGAAAATCCGAGATAGCAGTTTGATAGCGCAGTCTATTCTGAGTCCTCTCATGCAAAGAAATTGGATCTAGCTTAAAAACTGAGCCCTTGAGAGCGATTGCCGTGGTTCGATGTTTTCGGTCTAAATCGGCCGAACATGACGTCACTCTGACGTCATTTTCGGCCGACCTATGGTAGCTACGAAGTTCAAATTTTGACACCTTGTGTCAAATTGATGCAGCCAAAGGTACTGAAAGTTTGGCGTTGATACGTCAAGCGGTTTGGAAGTTATTGCAGAAAAACGGGAGGGAGGGGGCTATAAATAGCCCCCCCCCCCAGTGGGGCGCGGGTTAACCCGGCCGGGCCTGGGGGTAGTCCCAACCACCGCAGCCCGGGGGGGGGGCGCTTTTCGACCCCGTGTCTAGCTCCGTAAATAAATGAGCTACGGAAACAAAACCTATACCAAACGAAAGATCCTTACGAGACGATTCTAAAGCACCTAAAATTTTTGACCTCAGGTCAATTTTCAAGGTCGGAGGTCAAGGTCAAAGGCAAAAACCGGCACATGTGTATTGATCTCAAAGATAGCGTTTTAGAGGACGGCAGGATGCATAAATCCGGCAAGATTGAGTGTCAAACGAAAGAAGAGAATCTGATAATTCCGAAAATGTGCTCAAATATAAAAGTCAAGGTCAAAGTCATGCTCAAAATTGACGTCAAACTTTGCACTTTTTCGTACATCTTACGTGATATGTTCCAAGATGTTTTGAAATGTTTTGACGCTTAGGGGAGAGTGGGGCAATGGCGGACGGTGGGTAATGCCGGCCACCCATCTCTAGTGAGTACTTTGTCCATCAATAATCAGCTGATGTTGTTTACATTTCAGTTGAGTGCCATTCTAGCACGTGGTGCAAGTTTGTCACGGTAGCTCCATTATTTTCATTTTTATAGCGTTAAATGTGTTTTTCGTATCTGATTTTTAATTTTTGTTGCATCTATTTGCTGACTGTGAAATGTGTTAACGCATTTTCAGAAGTGCTGCTTTGCAATGACCTTCAATTAAGCGTTTCTTAGGCGACTGCTGGATGTGAGGCGTTTGCGGCGCAATGCCTTTGACTGCTGCCTGCTTTCTTAAAATAAAGCTGACCTTGGGGTAATACCGGACACGTGTCCGGAATGACTCCACGCGATTTTGTTTGCGACTTCTGTCGTTAAAGCTCAACGTTTCGGGTTGCTGTGTTTACGGCTGTATTAGTTTGCTTGCTGTGTTTACGGTTGTGTTAGTTTGCTGCTCTGTTGGCGCCGCGCTGTTGTGTTGCAGCGAGTGCAGTGTTGTGTTGCAGTGCAGTGTACTGTTAACTGCTGAATACAGTTGTCGTTTCTTAATTCTCACTAAAACTGGGTGCTATCTGAAAGCCTATTCCTTTGGCTATAACCACAGTCAAAATCACCATAAAATAGCTTCAAATAGCTAAGCTATTGAGCAAAATGCTTATGGTGTCGCCATTGCCCCACTCTCCCCTATCAGGTCCCTATTTGTAGTTCATCTTACGATGCAAGGCTGCTCAAAGGTCAAGGTCACAGAAGACTATCCTTGCTAGAGTTGTTTTCGCTGACTCAAGTTAGTAATAGTAAAAAAAGACAAATTTGCCATCCGGAGGTTCTAAATGAAGGAATAGAGGCAAGTAGATGACAGATTCGTGATCAGCGGGTACGAATCCATCATAAACGACCTTTCATGTGTCAAGGTCAACCAAAGGTCATTTGAGGTCACATGAGGTCAACATAACAGTTTACCTTTTCCAAACAAAATATATATCATTCGACGCCGCTTGACAAGGCAAATGCGATGGTACCACTGCCGTAGCTCTAGGGCCATTTTTGTCGAAGCTATTCACGAAAGACTAAAACCACATTTCGGGGTCGTTGACCTGACCTCTGACCTCAGGTCACCAAAAATATTTTTTTTTCTATTTATCTCTAGGTAAAATGCCACACAACCGCGCTTGTAATTTGTCTTTATCTCTAAAACTCTATTTTTAGCAGCTATTTGAAGTTTGCGTCTGTGACGCCGAAGATCGCCGTGCAGGGGTTTAGAAAAATCGACCCTGGGACGTCATCAAGAGGGCTAGGTCCAATTTTTTACTTCAGAAGATGTTACATGGATGGGAGAAAAGGTACTGAAAGTTTTGCTTTCCTATCCCTAAGCGTTCGGGAGCTATCGCAAATATTCGCCAGGGGGGGGCGAAAACGCCCCCCCCCCCGGGCCCGCGAGAGTTAAACATCGCCAGGCAAGGGCCTTTTCCATAACACAGACGGCGAGGGGGGTTGGTACGCCCCTCCCCCTGGCGATTGGCACCTATGCCACTTAGGAACGCCAAATTTACAGGGTAGGTGGGTCCATATGAGATCTCGCCCCTGTGAAAGTTTGGGGACTCTAAGTCAATATTTAGGGTTTTTTTTTGTATGAAAAAATGTCAAAAGTTTTTCGCTTATAACTTTCTACCCAGTAAAGACAGAGCAAAACATGAAAGCACCAATGAACTCAGGACGTCCGTGCGCATCGAATGATATACTTTGTTACCAATTAAAGTGAACTCTGGAACTCAGTTGCCGCTAAGCTAGTCCAATTTTCCCCTGACCTTGTACCGGTTTTTGTGACCTGGTGACCTGGCCTGAAAAGACTGGGACTTCAGATTGTCAGGATAGGTGCGAACATGATAGGAAATGTAATTATATTTACCTTATATTTACATCACAATCACGTACATACATAAGGGCGCCATATTAGCACTCCTAGGAACACGATTTGCCACCACGGTGATGTTAATAATATCGTATAAAGTGTACGAACCTTTCTTCATCAATCGCAAACATCACAACAATATCACATTGGCTGGCTCGTTGGCGAACTATAAGCGGAACAATGAAACAAGATATAGGATTTTACTGCTGTGTCTCGGCCCAGAAGAGCTCCGGGTGCTCCTGGCGCAGCTGCGCGTACTCGGGGATCTGAGAAGGAGCCACCGGCAGGAAGTCGGCCTCAGGCTGATAGCCACCCTCGTTGGCCCGGTACGACACCGAGTAGGTGTTGCCGTCGTCGGCGAGGAAGGCGTAGGAGCCCTGGACGTCGATGGATCCCGTCTCAGGCTCCGGGCCGGGCTGAACGCGCCCCTCCTGGTCCGCCTGCAAGAAAAAAGGAATATACATAAGAACGAGACCGTTTTACAAAAATGGAGTTTCCATCACTGTATAGAAATGTTGTACTTACCAGAAAAAAATGACAACAAAATTCAAAGCATTGCTTCACAATCATAAACAGAGCCATCTGACAAGTGCGGTGGACTTGTGCTTGAGCGCTTCTCCATTTTTCTTTTTTTAGAACGTAGATCTTCTACGCACCTTCTGTCCGTTGTCGAGCTCGTAGGCGTACTTGTAGTTGCCCTGCTCGTCCTGTTCGAAGGTCTGGCTGATGATCAGTCGTGTTTACATAGGGTTCCCTTAATCTTCCCCTATTTCTCCCCTATTTTCAGATCGAATTTTAGGCATCATAGCGCTCGCGTGTAACGTTGCTATGGACGCTATTGTTGTTAGAAGCATACTAAGCATCGTTTATGCTGTAAACAATATAAATTGGGCTTATTTAATACTCGAAATTCAACAATTCATATTTTGAAGTAATTTTATCCTGCCCTTCAATTCCCTCTTTAAGCGACAAATAGGGGAGGATTTGGTAGCGTAGCGCCTTTCCAAAAGCTGCTACGCTACCATATCCAGTGGTTCTCAAACTATCACATCACAAAAGCGGCGTGCTGATTGGCCGGCAGTTCCGAATCGTCCGACTGGTGGTCCCCGACTCGACAAGCGCACGTGCGCCGACTGAGGATTTTTAAGTGGCATTAACGCATAAACGGCAGAAAGTCAAGGCGGAAATTCGACAGGTGCGGTGTTCTGATATTGCCGTGGATGTGATTACACCTCCTTGAATAATAGCTCAGCCGTTTAAAGTATGTTAAATGCCAGATAGTTTTCTGATTTTTCTTGCTTTGAGCTTTCATGTGCTATCACTTTTACCTCAGTGTCTAGTCTGGAAGCTATTTGGGAGAGCCCTAAAGGTAAGTAACAATTGCAAACTGCTTCTAGAATGACTTAGTTGCGCCATATTTGTAGTGAAGCGAGGTAAAGGAGACAGAGGATTCCTTTATAAGGGACATTTAAGAGACAAATAGGGGAAGATTAAGGGAACCCTATGTAAACACGGTTGATGTTGACCTGAGGCTGGTCCTGAGGGGCGGCAACAGCCGCGGCCACAACGGCGAACAGCGCAACCTGAGAACGGAACAGATTTGTAACGGAACAGGTTTGTTCGTAACACTTCGACACATGTCGTCAATAGTACAAAACTTCAAACACACTGACATTGTGTGATGTTTTAAAAGAAGTGTTGCTATTGATAGCTGCTGATCGAATTTTGCAAGACATATATGCTTCAAGCAACAGGCGCTCGTCCTAACCTGACATATGCTGTCACCTGTCGGAGATCGGACACTGGTGGTGCTTCTCTCTACCACCGCCAGAGGCGCTACTTACCAGCTTCATGTCACGGTGAGAGGAGCTCTGGTGTTTTGTCCGAATCGAGAGAGACTGTAGCTGCCCTCATCGCCCGGAGCTTTTATACGACCGGCGCGACGGCTCCCCAAGGACATAGGAATGTTCCGGTTGAGGTTTGTCTCAGCTGCATTTCGCATTTTGGCTGATGGTAAGTTGATGCTTGATAGGAACTGAGGCTGGTCACCTTTCAAACTCTCAACATTCAACCTCTTCAACTTCGACCTTAATACCTACAGGCCGCCGGTGTGTACTAGCATGTTTCCTTTTAGTGTATACTTTTAGCTTGTTTTCTTTTTAGTGTTGCTTATAGTAGATACCCACCTATGTGCCGTGCTTTTAACTACAGTGTTGTGAATCGTTTGTGTTTTCACCTCATCTTGCTTATGATTTTATGTACTGTTTTGACTGCACCTGTTATAAGGGCGTTTGCCTGTGGGTGCTTGTAGTAAATACAAATGCAAATGCAAATACAATTCAATGGGTGAAAATGAGCTGCGCACTTTCCTACCAAGATCATGGCTAGCATTAAAAAACGCTGACCAGGTCAGGGGCGTATCCAAAGAGGGATCCTGGGGGTCCTAGGATCCCCTGGAGCCTAAAAAATATATATTACTAATAAAACGAAATGACTGTCACCACTTATGCCTACCAATTATATAGATGCTGAAAAGTAGGTAGTAGGCACCCTGAACCATGATGGTTAATTAAAAAGGGCTTCGTAAGGCCGAAAAAATATCCTCAGGCAGCCAGGGGCACTTTTATGTCACCAGGGCCTTATGAGGCCGGACTTAAAGATCAAAAAGGTCCTCAGAGGAGGCAAAAGGGCCTCCTGAGTCGGACAGAGGGCCGTCTGAGGGCAATAGAGGCCCTCCAAGGTGATATCCAAGGGACCTTTTCGGGCCACCAGGGCCCTATGAGGCCGACAGAAGAAATATCTGAGGTCGAAAAGGACCTTCAAAGCTCAAAAAGGGCTCTTGGAGGCCACCAGAGGCAAAAAAAACATAAAAAGTATGAAGCAAGAATACGGCCCTCTTAGGCCAACGAACAAAGTGACCTCTCAAACACCCAGAGGTCTCTCTAAGGCCACTAGAGGGTCCTCTGAAGTGATATGACTCATATCACTCATATCATATGAGGGCTATGTCAGTTCACCATGGGCCTTATAACCCGCGCCAGGCCGAGGGGGGGGGGTGTTTGAACACCCCCCAGGCCCCCATGCGAAAAACCGCATGGGGATTCGTGATCAGCATCCTGAAAAAAGCATTTAGTATAACCTCACTTTACGATGTTGTAACAGCCAACAGGTCCTGATTTTCCCGACTTTTGGGCAATTGATTTGACCTGGAAGGTCATCCAATGACCTAGGACCTTAAAATTGGGTGCCATCGTCTTCCACTTGTCACGGACCACGCATAGTCGATTTTTCGCAAAGCTCTAGCTCGATCACGAGACAAACGGCCAAAGGAAGTCCAGTGACCAGTCCAACGGAGTCCCCTCCCCCCCCCCCCCCCTTAAACGTTCGCGGCTCTCAAAACACCAATATATATGGGCGAGGGATAAGTCAACAGGCACTTACTTCTTTTGGACGAACGTCATTCTAAACACTTTCAAATACTGAATTACTGATGTAAACATGACACACTAGAACCGGAAAATGGCACCTGTGACCCATCGTTTTGTCCCCGAAGTCACCTCAGGTTATGAATGGCATCTCTAATATATGGTTTTCGTTAATTTCTGATAAAGGCATGGTAGAGCGTTGGTTGCCCAGCAACAAGCCTCGCTTTAGCTGGGCAAAACGACGGAGATTCAGTAAATGACCCAGCTTGAACACTGACCAGCGGATTTGTACTTATAATACCCCAGCATGCATGATTCCCTTCATCTGAATCCTTCTAACACTGCTCCTGTGTGGATGTATGAACGAATGTATACTCCTGGGAATTAGAAACTAGTCACTAACTGTTTTCAGTTATGACTACTATGCCTTCTCTTACACCTTTATACTAACAGCATGATAATGTCTCTCGTTTTTTGCTTCCTTGAGTTTGTTTCATTTCCTAGCTGGGAGTGCCGCGACAATTGTCTTCATTATTTTCCTTGTGGTGTTAACGTAAGGTTCTGTGTGTCGTTGGGATAGAGGGAGGGGTCACTCCTGGTCACCTGATAATGCGGTGGCGGTGTATAAAAAAAGTAGAGGGATGAAAACTCCTTAGTTGTGTTCGACTTGATGCGGATCGATTGATATGCAGCATGCCCTTTTCCGGTCAGGTTGAGCTTGACCTGAATCAAATTTTCATGTTGATCTTTCAAGGTTCAATAAGTTCATTCAAGGAACACGATGCTGGCAAAAGCAATGTCGTAACTCGCTTGAGTTTAACCCTATTAGTGGCAGGGGGGGGGGTTGTTTTTATCCACCCCTCAGGTTTTTCGGGAATATCTCCGAAACCGCTGAAGCTACGATGCTGAAATTTTCTGACTTTTCTTAAAACTAAATTGGGCACATTCCCTGAAAATTTCAAGTTCATAACTTTACCAGGGGCGGCTCCAGAGCACTGGGAATTGGGGGGTCCTATTCGTGAAGCGAGTCATTTGGGCGAAGATCAAGATGCTGCACCAGTTTTACGAACAGTGAATAAAAGGTAACATGTGATAACATATACAGTTATTGTGCATCCTCTTTTGACACGTTTTTGCTATAATAGGCGGATCCAGGCGTCCAAAAAGGGGGGTTATGTTTTACCTCCCAACATAGGTGCCCTGACACCGCCTATGCATTACCAATGCAATTTTAGTCGTTCTCTCATAAGAAAATTATAACATAACAAGACCTTTACCACCCTTTTTAGAAACAGTACCAACAAAAACCTTATTTACTATACTTTTTGTGTACCCCCAATCTCAATTATCTGTATCCGCCTATGATTTTTGAAAATGCATATTTTTAGGATCCATGTGAATTCCTGGTTCATTCTCTATCGATCGGCAAAAGTTTCGTTAAGATTGGTTCAGAAACCTGGCCGTCATAAACAGTCTAAAATGTATCTGCAATTTGCCCGTTTTTACCCCCCTCTACCCCCCCTATTGACATTTTTTAATTTTTATTTTTTAGAAATGTAGATCACGTTGAGCGAAATCGAATGCCGTTTGAATTTTGAAAATCGGCCCGTTAGATCTCGAGATATCAAGGGGGGGTCGTAAACAGCCCCCCCCCCCTGCCACTAATAGGGGGTAGCCAGGAGCCTGCCACTAATAGGGTTAATGTTTTTGAAAAAAAGCATTTTTTTAAACGGCTATTTTACGAGTTTTTGTCCTCTTGAGACAACAGTTAACCTGAGGTCAAATCTGAGATATGTGCCTCTGTTTAAAAAAAAGGTTGACATAGGCAGCATTTTACCTTTGATTATCTCTGGGAACATTACCTTCGACCTGAGCTAAAAAATGACGGAAGCAAGTCTGTCCCTATTTTGGACTTTCTTTCAAATGACGCTTACCGCGTGTCGCTATGTGGCCCAGGAGCCGAGGTAGAGGGGGGGTGTTCAAACACCCCCAGCAAGGTGCGGAAATGCATGACCCCCAGCGGGGCGCCGGTTAACCCTCGTCGGGCCGGGAAGGGCGTTGATGCAAACCTCTAACGTTTTTTGCAGATATCGCAAAATGGCGACGGCTTGCGCTGCAGAATTTGGTATGCTTTATATGGGGCATCTATTTGACACATTTCCTGAGAACTTTAGGTCCCAGTCATTTCAGGTCAGGTCACCAGGCCGCAAAAACCGGTACAAGGTCAGGGTGAAATTGGAACAATTTAGCGGCGATGGAATAACACAATTTTCGTTCATAGCGAAAACATTGTGGCACGTAGCGCCACAAAATTGCAGACACTGTTTGGGGCATGTATTTGACAAGCATCGAGTATACCATGGACCAAGAGGCGGCTTAGTGGTCGGGCGCAGCCAGGGCAGACGTAAATATGCCAGCCAGGGCCCTGTTTCACCGCCTGACGCTGCGCGCGCTGCAGCGCGCTGGGAGCTGAGGCATATCCTTGACGTCACTCGAATGACGTTGCGTGCGATCCGTTAGCTTATGATGAATCGCGTTTGGAACAGAGGTCCTAAGGAACCAAGTACAGAGAGAACAGAGGTTTAGGTGCGAATGCTGCTAGCGTGCTGGTGGTGCTGGCGCTGGGGTGCTAGCGTTTTACGATGACGTCATAGCAAAGCGTCAGAGTGGAGTTTGTTGATATGGCCATGGAAACCCAACGCACCGACTTGCGCAGCGCTCTGTCGTGAAACACCGCCCTGGTCTCGGAGAGCAACGTGACGTAGCTACGACGATCGAGCCCACGCGTCAGCTCTTGAAGTTAGTAGCATAGGTAACTCGTATTCTGACCAGCAACGGTATGAGGCACGAGCATTCACCTAATGATTGGCCGGAAAAAGATGAACAATAGTGATCACTGCTCACATCGAAATCCAGCACAGCATACAGCCAATAGACACAGCTTCCAGTGTCAGTTGAACACCGGCAGGGAAGGGCACATATCTTATAGCTTATTGATGAACCTTTTTATCCTTAGCAGTTTCGGGACTTCAAGCAATTTTTCATAATTAAAACCAAATCATAGACATTTTGCCATATTTCTAGCCGTAGTTCATTCGAGCTCTTCTTTGTTATGCATTTTGTGAGTTTCCATGACAAAAAGGAAAATTTACATAAATTTATTTATACTTTATTTAACCCTCGCCGGACCTATTGGTTTTCTACATACGCGCCGGCCGAGGGGGGGGCGGGTACGACCCCCCTCGCCGTTTCGCCCCTGGTGGAGCTAGCGCGTCGCAAAAAAAAAACGAGCGGGTGCGCCGTTACGAGACGCAGAGATTGGTACCCGATTTTAAGGTCCTAGGTCAACCGGTGACCTCTGAGGTCAGGTCAAGTGCCCCAAGGTACGGTTCAGTTTTTGGTGAATAACTTCGCAAAAAAAGGCCGCAGAGCCGCGATTTTGGCAGCATCGTGTTTGCCTTGCTCAGGCGCGTCAAATGATATACTTTTTGTTCGGGTCAGGTCAATTTGGGGTGTTGACCTCAGGTCAAGGTCAGGTTAGCACCCCCGGGTCACGAAGTTGGTCGAAAGAGATCATGTCACATATTATTCGATTCGGCAGGTCTTCCTGAGTCCAATGGTGGCTTTCCCGACTCGCTAGCTCAATTTGATCAAGAGTTATTGACGAAAAACTAACATGACCTTGATGACGTCATAAATGACGTCACGCAAGGTCAACATTGCAACAGTGACGCATCTAACCTTGCAAGGAGTGCATCAAATCACGATTCTGTGTGCTTGAGATAGTTGGAGATCGTTCCCGGCGCCAGAATAGCAGTTTTCATTTTTCCCCATTGACTTATAATGGTGAGGTCACGAAAATGACCTGACCTCATATGACCTTTAGGAAAAATCCGAGATATACAAGTTGTGGGACTCATAATGGATAATAGATCCTGCAAGTTTCATTTCCCTGTGACACCTTCTCTGGCAGTGAGGGCGTTGCGAAGTTGCGACATCTGAAGACCGTGCAGAGGTTCACTTATGACGTCATAGGTCAGTGACCTGACCTGACTCAAAAATGCAGTTGGTGTCAAAAGATTTGGCTTGAATCAAAGGTTAGGTATGCCAAGTTTCAGCTCTCTATCACCAGCGTGTTCGGAGCTATCGCGAAAAAACCCTATGGGGGGCGCACCCGCCCCCCCCCCCTCGGCCGGCGAGGGTTAATGTATACATAAATTTTATGTATACCCTTTTAGACAGGGAGCAAAATGTTTTTCCTTGCTTTGTGCCCTGAAAGTAAACCGCCGTATTACACTTGTTTCGGTTTCTTATAATACTTTTTTATTGGCAGTTGCTTTTTTTTGTATTTAGCTGTTCTGATAGGAGTGTAAACGCATTTTTGCGTCGTGTGTTGTTCATTACTGTCACGTGTATATCAGCGACTGTTTTCATCTTTCCGGAATGTAGGTTCTCGCACATAATTAGCTGTGCACAACAGCAATGAGACATACCTGTTTGTAGCCTTCCATTGAGCTCGCATAAAGAACTTGCATCATTTATCAAGAAATCGTAAGTTAAATTATGTCAGTACAAGCGTAATGTCACAAAACATCGAGAATATGAAGTAAAATATTATTTGAACATGCAAATGGGCACCACGAACAAACTGCTAACAACAAGCCATCTGAGCAAGGCATACATGTGCGACAATGGAACACTTTGTTCACAACAAGCACATCTTTCTTCAGAATGTGCTGAACGCTTGGTCACACATAATTCACAATAATATCACATAAGATGGTCAAAGGACGATGCTGAACGATGCTCACAATCAAGTGCAGTTTTACTGCTGGGTCTCGGCCCAGAAGAGCTCCGGGTGCTCCTGGCGCAGCTGCGCGTACTCGGGGATCTGGGAAGGAGCCACCGGCAGGAAGTCGGCCTCAGGCTGATAGCCACCCTCGTTGGCCCGGTACGACACCGAGTAGGTGTTGCCGTCGTCGGCGAGGAAGGCGTAGGAGCCCTGGACGTCGATGGATCCCGTCTCGGGCTCCGGGCCGGGCTGAACTCGGCCCTCCTGGTCCGCCTGAAAAGGTGGTAATTGGACGTCAATATTTGTCAAAAAGAACGAGATCACTCATTCTCATTCACCAATTTAGTGTTTTACGTTGGCGTATGAAATCAATACTCTAGCATCGGCCAAACCATACACCGAAAGCATTGCCTCTCGAGGGATACATGAATCATCTGACTGATATTGTAGTATGACGTTTGAAAAGTTCCGATATCTTTATCGGATCCAGGATTCTACGCACCCTCTGTCCGTTGTCCAGCTCGTAAGCGTACTTGTAGTTGCCCTGCTCGTCCTGTTCGAAGGTCTGGCTGATGATGTTGACCTGAGGCTGGTCCTGAGGGGCGGCAACAGCCGCGGCCACAACGGCGAACAGCGCAATCTGAGAACATAACAATTCATTAAATCGTTACATCAGCCCGCATCCGATTTGAGGCTATGAAATACACTCTAAGCTTGGTTTGTAAGAAAAAAAAATTGTTGCTGTTGCCGTTGCAGACATATAAGTAAAACATGAAAAATCGCTTACCCACCGACGCTTACACAATTTTATGGTAGCTGAAGTTTACTGTATATCAAAAAGTGGTAAACGCGTAATTTTACATCTGGGTGTGTCCCATGACCCATGCCCGCTTGCCAGATAATGTAATGCCACTAAGAAACCGATAGATCTCTACCACCGCCAGAGGTGCTACTTACCAGCTTCATGTCTACGGTGAGAGGAGCTGTGGTGTTTTGTCCGAATCGAGAGAGAGACTGTAGCTGCCCCAGTCGAGCGCACCTTTTATACGACCGGCACAACGAGCCCGTCAAGGTCAGACGCGAGACATGGGATGGACTGAGCGAACAATCATGCATAGTTCACTTCACAAGCCATCAGCAGTCAAAAGAGCAAAAAGTACTTGCTACGTTTATCCATTTTCGTATATGTATTTTATTTTTTGAATTGCCAGTCATTTTTATTGATACACTATAAATAGTGCGGTTTCAAGGTAGCATGATATTCTAAGAGCAAGCATTCAGTTGAAGTGTCAACTGAATAGTGTCATATTAGCCGTTTTCACGACGGGCTATCCGGCGAGTGCACCTTATTTGACCAAATCTGCACCTCATCTATTTTACAGCAAATAGCTTTATTTTATGAATTTAGTTCAGTGCTTTAATCGATGATACTCTCTGATAATATGACAAAGCAGGCATATAAGCAATTAGTGCAACCCATAGCTGATAGCCTAAGAGACACAAGCCGTTTTCAAGACGGGCTATCCGGCGAATGCACCTGATTTGACCAAATTCATGCACCTAATTTATTTTACAGCAAATATCTTCATTTTATGAATTTATGTCAGTGTTTTAATCGATGATGCTCTCTGATAATATGACAAAGCAGGCATATATAGCAATTAGTGCAACCCTAGCTGATAGCTGCTAAGAGACACATTGAACCTGATTTGACCAAATCTGCACCTAATCTGTACCAGATGAGCACCAAATGTGTACCAGATGGCCGTCGTGAAAACGGCTACATTGAACCTAATTTGACCAAATCTGCACCTAATCAGCACCAAATGTGCACCAAATGTGTACCAGATGGCCGTCGTGAAAACGGCTATTAGGTCAATAAATGTCAGCAGTATTTTTTACACGACGTTTTGAGAGAGACAGGAGAGCGATGAAAGCACCTGAAAGATGTTCAGATTAACAATATGGACATTGGACTGACTGATATGCAACGATAGATTTTGGTCAGGGGATGACCTTGACTGATGTCAAATTTTCAAGTTGATATAGGTTACTTTAGTTTATTTGATGGGTTATACGAAAGCGACGCTATGGTGATAACTGTCGAACATCATTTGAGAAAAATATTGTAGAAAGATTGTTTCGACAAAATCAATGTATTTTGGTGGCATTGACCGTCTGTGGGCAAAACCGTTAAAGGTAGTGTGCCACCTTTGAAAGATTTCCCATTTTATTTTTCCTAGGATAAGAAGCTTCTGTTTTTACCTAATATCGCAAAAAAAAATCAAAAATGGGCCTGGAATAGTGCCTTTTTCGCCTAAAAGTTTATCGGTTTTTAGATATGTATAACAACTGTAGTGGGCTCACCTGCAAACAGGCGTCGGCAACAATCGCGAATACGGCGCACATGTGACAATAAGCAAAGGTCATTATAGTGTTACGACCATACGACGTACGGGAATGAGTTATCAGCTGTCTAATCGTAGACAACACAATGTCGAGCCTTAAACTGTAAGCCTGTATTGGTATTGTTTCTTTTATTTGGCAGTCGAACATTATTTATGGTTTGAAATATGATTTTATGTAAAATAATTGATATGAAAAAGCCGTCTCATAAGTTATTACCCCATTTCACCACACGCAAGTGGCAGAAATGACAATGATCAGCTGACGCATTTTTCTTGGCCGAAGTCAGAGCGCGCAGCCCGACGCACCACCACCGCACCACAAAGTACGAGCAGAAGCCGCGCCCAAAGCCAGGGCCCCGGTAACGTGAGGTAGCCGAGTCGGGGCAGCGTGCGCTGACCCAAGCCGGGGCCGCAGCTTTGGGCGCGGTCTACCGCATCCCCGCGGGCAGCCCCGGGCTATCACATGACACCGGGAGGACGCGCGGCTCCGGCTTGGGTCAGCGCACGCTGCCCTGACTCGGCTACCTCACGTTACCGGGGCCCTGGCTTTGGGCGCGGTCTACCGCACCACCTAACAGGCGGGGCATTCCACGATAGATCGTACCACTTTTTTCCAATTTGACACCCTCATCTCTCGGATTTTAACGATAATTGGTCTAAGGGGTAATCAGGGGCTCTGAATCCTCCTGTGACAATTTCAGGCTAATCCGATGAGTAGTTTTTGAGTTATAATGTATAACATGTTTTGGATCTTGCGTTGCAGCGCCAAGTTTGGCGGGCTGTAACTCTAAGACGGATAATCCAAATGCCAAATGCTATACGGCATTGAACTTGCATTGAAACAAAGAATAATATGCATTTTTAAAATTTTGAAATATAAACTATTTTTGATATATAACACATCGAGTTTCCTTTCATTTGCACTTTTATGTCTTGGGACCAAATATTTTTGAATTTTTATTTACTTAAAAACATTTTTGGATCATTATTAAGTAGTACGCAAAAAATTAGGAAGGTGTTCTTTCTATAAATGTACTTATTTTGCGTCACCGTAATAGTCTCGAATTGTGATTTCGGGAAGAGAGCCTACAAATGGCGTGGTAAAGCTGCCTAGTGACATCACTGGTTACTGAAAGTTCAATTGAAGTCATTTTTGCCTCACGTTTGCATTGTTGACCTTGCGTGACGTCATTCGTACGTCACTAGGGTCATAAGAGTTTTTCGTCAATAACTCTCGATGAAATTGAGCTAGAGAGACGGGAAAGTTACCAATGGACTCGGGAAGGCCTTGCGAATCGAATGATGTGCAATATGATCTCATACACCCAGCTTCGTGGCCTGACCCGAGTCCCGACTGTTAACCATCTATGTGGCGGCGCTGTTTGTCCAGCGCCGCGCTGGTTGGCTTTGCCGCGGACTCGGGACGGTCACGTGATGCCCGGGGGCTGGCTGCCGGCTGGGCCGCCCGGTCGGGGAGCGGAGCCAAATACACGGCAGTGTGCTGACCCGAGGTCAGCGACTTAAGCTGACCTCACCAAAACAAACAGTATACCATTCGACGCGCCGGAGCTAGGCAAACACAAAGATGCTAAAATCGGGGCTCTGCGACCATTTGTTGCGAAGTTATCTACCAAAAACCGGACCCGTAGTTTGGGTCACTTGAAATGACCTCAGGGGTCACCAATGAACCCGAGACCTTAACCCGCGCACCGACGGGGGTCTGCGCCAACTTAGTACCGACGGGGGGGGGCGGATGACCGCCCCCCCCCCTGAGATCTCGAGAACGAAGCAAGATAGCGACAATCGGTAAACGGCATCGGATACGCACGGTCAAGATCTACAATTTTTACTAAGGTCATTTTCAGGTCAGGTCAAAGATGACGTCACAGGGGTCGAAAAAGTCAAAATGGCGGCGCTGAATATGGAGAGTTTTTCTCGAATAACTTTCGAATTAGTCAAGATAGGAACAAACTAAGGGCATCATCGTGATCCTCTCGTCAATCCGCATCGAATGATATATATGTTGACCTCGAAAGGTCAAGGTCAAAGGTTGACCTCAGGTCACGTGACCTCGAGGTCATCATGTATATCATTCGATGCGTCTTGACGAGCTGAACACAATGAGACCATCCACGCGTCTGTATCTTGTTCCTGTACGGAGTTATTGGCCAAAAACCTTTGGTGACCTTTGATGACGTCACATGACCTCACAGCTGCCCAACAGCAAAACAGACCTCAAGGTAGTGAAGGTTGATCGTATATGAAGTCATGTATGGTATATGGGGCCATTCCGACCCGTTTTAGTGGTAAAAACAGGGAGTTGATTTTTCCCCCATTGACTTATAATGGGGAGGTCGCGAAATTGACCTGACCTTAGGTCACCGATATCAAAATTCCGAGATATACAAATTGTAGCTACTAATGACCTAATAACATCCTGCGACTTTCAAAGGCCTCCGACATCTACTGTAGCTCTGGCACGGTGACAAAGTTGCAAAAAAGTGACTTGAGGTTGGGTCATTCAAAGTGACCTGGTGACCTGACCTTGAAAGGTAGGAGGTTCAAACTTGCACACCATGTGTAAAATTGATAAGGGAATAGTCATACCAAGTTTCGCGGCGCTACGCGCCGCGGTTTTTCCGCTATTTGCGAAAAACCTCAGGGGGGCGGATATCCGCCCCCCCCGTCGGTGCGCGGGTTAAAATGTGGTATCATTCGATGCATCTTGTAACGGCGCACATGCTTGTTTTTTTCCGCAAGGTTCTAGCCCCATTAGAGGCGAAACGGCGAGCTGGGGTTGTACCGACCCCCGGAAACCCATTTTGTATGCATTAAAATGAGGAACTTATAGAAAGAACACCTTTCTAATTTTTTGCATGTCGATTTTAAATGACCTGAACTTTATTTTGAAGAAACAAAAATGGCAAAACATTTGGTCCCAAGAGCCGTTATAGACAATTTAAAAAAATATTGCGACTTTTTTAAATATGTTAAGCTTTTCTTTCCAATTTTAAAAAAGCTGTATTAATCTTTGATTCATCGTTAGTTCAAAGCTGTTTACTGTTTACTGTTTGTTGCTTGCTTAGCTCGTTTTTGAGTTATAGCTCATCAAACTCACCCTTACAATCTGAAATTAAGAAAATATTATGCAATGTAGCTCAAAAAGTTTTCATCTGACAAGTCTGAAAATTTGACAGGTGTTTTTGGAGCCTATGATTACCCCTAGTACCAATTTTCATTCAAATCTGAGAGATGAGGGTGACGGGCCTGGTACGATCTATCGTGGAATGCCCCAGGCGTGTTCGAAACCGCAGGAGCTGATGATGAACGGGTTTATCGAAACTTGATTGGATGAGCATATCGGTAATAGCGATTTCAGTGTGTGCATTTATTGTTCATAGTGGTGTGAAATGTGGTTGGGGTACGACCGACAACCCGTCGGGGCGAATTTCGCACTGGGGTACTCAAAATTTGAAGAATTTAAGACGTTTCCATGAGTTTTGAAGGTATGGATAAGTTCTAAAAATCCGGTTCTCCTTATCTGGGCCATTAACTCCATACGGTCCAGGAAAGCTGGCACACTACCTTTAACCTTATGTCAAATCTGAGAGCAAACTATATAGTAAAGGAGCTTTAAAAGAGCTACGAATGCTTTTCCTTGCAACGTTTTAGCTCTTTTGGTTCACCATTTTTGTGCCGATTTGTGAGAAATACGTCTTAATCGGGGAAAATTCGGGGAGACTCAGCCTTTGATGGTCTCTATAATAGAAACTTTCACATTGCCCTCATAAAAGTGGCGTGTATACTTCTGAAAGAACCTGCTGAGGGCTATCGAGCGTTTTTCTGCGTATTTCTGACTTCTAAGTTCGTTTTACATAATTGGTTATGCAATATGCATGACCAAAAAAGCGCCCTTCCCCCTGGCGAACTTGGCTGTAGACAGATACATACGTGTTGTGGAAGAAATACAGGGCTTATAAAAAATCGTTACAGGCGTCACAGGTCAAAACGCTTTTGTTTTGGATGTAAGTGTTTTTAAATCGTATATAACTCGTGTCGTTCGTGATAAATAATCTCACGAGTCAGTAGTCACTCATGGAAATGTCTTTTCTTACATCATCCGCTGTATCGCATTGAATAGACATCAGAAGCTATATTGGCAAAACCTTCCCACCATTCGACCTTCACCGCATCATAATTGCAGTATCAATCGATGATGTGCCCGACATCTGACCTCCTGTGACCCTCTTTGTTTTGATGTCCACATCAGATGCATATTTAGTTTGATCTGTGAGGCGTGTAAGTCACACAGGAATCATTGCAAGCCGCTCTTCTTGATAACTACCGTTGACGATTTCTTCTTACAAAATTATAGCCGGTGAACACAATGCAATAACCGTGCACAATTTGTGAGCTCTGAGACCAATGACTTCTGTTTCTCAACGTTCTGAGCTCGCCTTTTAGACTTGGTGTGGCGATCCGACACCGTTATACGGGAGAATGGGTCATATCTTGCCGGGGATAGGTGTTATCTGGTCGTAAGTATGGTTATTGGCTCTGTTTATTGTTTACCGGCCATCAGGTTGCAGAGTAAAGTAGCCCTAGCTGCAAAAGGTAAAGACATCGACACCACGGATGCAGCGGGGGCACTAAAGGTGTGTCATTTATCTGTCGGACGATTTGCTTGATCTGATTGCTAGCTTGTCTGTTGGGGGTTCACTAGCCTCTCTGCTGGCTGGCTTGTCCGAAGTCTGGCGCCAGGATACAAACATTGCACCTTCGTCGCTGGGTTTTCCACAAAGCCGCCTGGGAAATATGCCCGATCTTCCTCTCGGAGCCATGAAGAAATCCCCTATGTTTCTTTGCATAGCGGCCGGGCTTGTCGCAAGCCGTGTCTGACGGCATTGCCCCCTCCGCTTGAAAATTGATGGAGACGTATTACTTGACAGTTTTCATGAAGACGCTCTGCATGTGGAAAGCATAAGTATCTGTACAGTGACATATCACTACGTTTTTCACCCGCTTACATTCGCATAAATTCACGAGTTTTTCTGAGATGACAAAACTCAGTATTCACTGACTGATCAGTGCCGGCTTTTTGCAGGCTGAGCAGCGGCCTCACATTAGCCTATCGTGTGTGGCACATTACTTCAGGCGCACCAGTCGGAGACTACGCTCACTGATTTCTCACGCGGACTTCTTTGGCCTGTGTCGAGCGACGGTCACCCGCGAACGCCCATTGCAGATGCGACACGTGACACGGGCCCGCACGGAGGCGACGACAGAAAGGAAAAGTCATGCCATAAATCTGAGAGCCATGTCGCGACCCCAAGGCCGCGCGGCCGACCACTCAAGAGATGTGAGGTCCAGTCAGCTGACCTGGGTCACGGGTCACGACTATGACGAGCCTTATGTGTGGAGAAGACATGGCTCATCAGAGAGTCACGGGAGCGGCCAGTCGCCAAGCGCTCAAAGTGGCTCACGACTGGAAGTTCTGTCGAGTCACGCGGGGGCGTTCATACTTCAGATGATCAATGGCAAACACGGTAAATATTTGACAATGGACATGCGGCACGTGCTGGCGCTACGGCTCAGTGCAGCATCAAAGGCAGTTGCGCAATGTTATGGACCACCACAAAACTCTTTATGCCAGTCTGATGCCAAGTAATTGGCATGGAAAAAGCAGATGCATTCAGGAGAGTGTGGAATCGCCGTATCATTAGTTAATCAAGCATGGTAATGAAACAAATCCCTCTTTTCAGGACTCAGGAGACGTACTTACAAGTTCCTTCTGGCGTTCATTAGACAACAAAGCTGCAGGATAAATATGCCGCATGCCAAGCATATTGCATAGTAACCATTGTGGCCACTCAATAGTAGAACGGGCAGACAGACAGATAGACAGATATACAGAAGGAAAGACACACAGACAGACAGACAGACAGACAGACAGACAGACAGACAGACAGACAGACAGACAGACAGACAGACAGACAGACAGACAGACAGACAGACAGACAGACAGACAGACAGACAGACAGACAGACAGACAGACAGACAGACAGACAGACAGACAGACAGACAGACAGACAGACAGACAGACAGACAGACAGACAGACAGACAGACAGACGGTGACTGCAGCACTGAATGTCCATCTTGGCTTCCCCAGCTTCCCGCGGTGTTTACCAGCTCGAGAATGTTATCAGATTGAGAAAGTGGGAAAGGGGCTCGTTGCGCCATGCTCCCTGGCTGGCTCCGTAGCGCAACAGCCCTTGTCTATCGGTGTCAGACAGTCATTGCCATGCGGGGTACATGTTAAGTGGCGCCTGGATGACCATTGGACTCTTCTTCAGTGGCTGCCAGGGGCGGGCGGACGGGTCGCCGGACGGCGCGCCCTTCAGGGACGGCGCTTCTTGTGACCGGAGCGGCGGGCCGGCGATTGCAATACCACCGCCTCCGCCGCCGCCGCTAGCCGTCCTGTCGGCCAGCTGGCGCAATGAGGCGTCATCAGTGACGGCGCGTCATCGGAGCCGGGGGTGGAGGAGGCGCGGGGTACGGGCGACCCTCGCGGCCGGGTCGGGCCGCCGGCAGGTGCGGTGTTCCGAGGTCATGAGGAGACTGATAGAATCTGAGAGAAGCCGAGCCGTCAGCGATGGGGAGCTCACCTAGCGATTCTCGTTGATCTGGGTGAGGTGAAGAGACGCAGTGAGGCGGTGAGATACGGAACTGGGGAAGGTCGTGACCTGGTCTGCCGCTGTGAGAGGGCAGCGAGGGATACGGGACATCGTTAGCGTCATCTGAATTCTGAACCCACTGCACCGGTGATGCTCAGGGCTGCCGGTGACGTGTCAGATGTCCGTTTGGATATGACCCGGTCGCCAGGTCGGCTTGGTGAGTTATGTGGCACCGGTCCTGGTAATGCGGACAAGAAGGAAAACGACATTTTGTTATGCCAGAGGTATGTCGTGTGTGGCCGAAATGTTTTATAGAAACGATGCGACTTGGAAACGGGATGTATTTGCAGAACTTTATTTGTGAGTGTAATTTCGTGAGTGACTTTTTAATGTGGTATACCTTCGATGACAGAACCAAGCGTTTACCGCTAAACTATCTATCACTTTTCAACCTCTCCCGTTTTTCGAATCGTTGCTTTCGTGTTGTTTTCAAATGGTCTTAATTCGTACACTAAAGTCGAAATTAGAAAAAGAAATAACTTTAAAGTTCACCCTCCTTTCTCTCCCCACTCAGTTCCTCTCTCTCTCTCTCTCTCTCTCTCTCTCTCTCT
>NW_024884121.1:0-22784 GCF_019059575.1 Amphibalanus amphitrite | reverse complement strand
GAAACCTGAACCTGCCTGAGTGTTATGCTATGACTCCGCAGGGCGTGTCGCCGGATGGGGCGGCCGGCTACCGGACGGGCTGCGGTGGACCACCAACGGCCACCCGCTCTCCGCCGAGGAGGTACAGAAGGTCGTCAGCCGGGTGAACCAGCTCTCCAGCTAGCGGCGATGAGGTCAGTCACCGCACGGGGCGTATTGCACGGGGACCCTAACAGACGCCTCACTCCTTTCCCTCATCTCAGTTGTTCTTTCATTTTTTTATTATTATAAATAATGGAGATAGACGAGAGCATTTTCGGTGCATATATTAGGGTCATGTTACTCCAACGGGGTTGCGTTGTCGGCACAGTCCTGTCTGGTCTGTGTGCTGCGGCGATGCTCTGCCATCCGGTGACCCAACGCCACTGTCCGCTGACCGAGTGTCGGCTCTCTGCTGACCGTGTAACGTCTGTCCGTCAGTGTGGTTGCCGTGAACGCCTGTCGGACGGCGCCGGAGGGCAGCGCCGGCCGGCTACTGTCACTGCTGGACCAGCTGCGGCTGCCGGACGCCGGAGCGCTGCCCGACTGGGGTCTACATCCTGGTATGTTACTGGGAGCGGCACGGTGTGTGTTGGGTGCTTCTGACGGTCAGTTGTAGTAACTGTTAGTTCCTCTACTGGCCACCAGGTGAAAAGCGTATTAGCTGTACAGCAATGTAGAGTTGCTTCAGCTTTGGCGTAAACTTTCTCCTCTTCCGCTCACCATTCACCACCAGAGTCAGCAGCGTCTCGGCTGGCGGTCCAGTCAGTCAGAGCGAGTGTCTTCACTCGCCACAGCGGGCCGGACCCATTACAGGGCAGCAGAGTTATCAGTTACCAAGCCTTGGCCTATAAAGAAAACCAGGAAATAGTAGCAATTGCATATATGTAATGATTCTACTCTATTACGTTTGAGCTAGCGAAGCGTATTCCTGTAACGTTTTTAATAGGCTTGTAAGTCAGCAACCGCTGGGCTGATTGACCTGCGTTACTCTTTGTTGCGCGTAATCCTATCCCTTCCATCTCGTTATTGACTACAACTGATGTAGCTTGGTGAGTTATTGACTACAACTGATGTATCATCGTGAGCGTCGTGACACGTGCGACGTGAAGGGCCAAGAGTGTTCGTTATTCTGCTGCAGTAGCGATTTTGGGTTGCTCATATATCTTGAACCCTGAACTGCCACGCCGATTGCGCTCAAATTTGGTACACTGTTTGGGACTGGTTGATAGGGATGTGTTTTTTATAACTCGCATGTGTTTTTTTATAGCGCGGAGAAAAAAGTAGGGATTGTTAGGGTTAAGCAGGGACTCACCGATGTTAGATCCCTCTCTGGGTCTTTTCATAGGGGGTCACGGTCCTAACCCGAGATAGCTGAGCTGTGTCGCAGCCCTGACCTCAGACAGCTGAGCTGTGCACGCCGTCGGCTCGGCCGTCAGTCGCCACAGCCGCTGACGCCAGTGTCCAAACAGCTCCCAACAATATCCGGCCCCGCGGGAGTGATCACCGGAACGGGCTGCATGGTACAGGACGGGCTGGGAACACGTCAACTCCAGCATGACGTGTTCCCAGTGTACCTGCATGTAGTTTCTTTATTCCTCAGCAGTTGTCATCCCCTTGGCGTTAGTGTTTCGCGTCCCTCCATTGATCACTCCCGCTTCTGATGGCTTATCCTGCTATACAGGGCCGGATATTGTTTGGAGCTGTTTGGACACTGGCGTCAGCGGCTGTGGCGACTGACGGCCGAGCCGACGGCGTGCACAGCTCAGCTGTCTGAGGTCAGGGCTGCGACACAGCTCAGCTATCTCGGGTCAGGACCGTGACCTATGAAAGGACCCAGAGAGGGATCTAACATCGGTGACTCCCTGCTTAACCCTAACAATCCCCACTTTTTTGTCCGCGATATAAAAAACACATGCGGTTAGAGTACCTGTGTCGAATTAATTAAAGTTTATTATGTCAAAGTTTCAAAACATCAATCCGGTCTGCATGTCTGACTGCTCGCAGAACGGTTCTAGAGGCAGTGTCAGCGCGCGCGGAACGGTCCTCAGATATGTCCACTTTCAAGCGCGGAACGGTCCTTCTGCGCCACCAGACTCCTCTCCCTCTCCCCTCCCCCTGTCCGCTGGTCTATATCAGACACCAGTACACCACTGACCTCCCCTACCCACTCCTGACCTTCTCAGGTGCCAGCTGAGACGCTGGTCGGCCTACAGAACCTGCTCGTTCACCTGCGGGACGTCTCGGCAGAGAACGCGCACGTCTACCAATACCGACTCTGGGACGCTAAGAGGGTCAAGGTGGAGACCGCCCAGAACAGGGTATGTAACACAGACCGTAACACAAGCCGTAACGCAGGTCGTTACACAGGGTGTAAAATAGATTGAACACAGACCGTAACATAGATCGAACACAGACCGTAACACTGGCTGCGTACGTGCGGGCACTCGGCCGGCTGTAACTGGGCTGGATCCATTGGGCAATGAACAGGTGCTTTCTGTGACAGCGTCACCGCTGCAGGTCAGTCAGGGACACACAGACACTGCACCCGGGGCCCTTGTGCATGGTACAGGGCTCGCGGGTTTTAGCGGTAGGTTTTGCACCTAGAAAATTTAGTGTACTTCAGGCTATATCTTCGTCGTCCTGCTTTTAAGTGTTGAAGATGCGATCGACTTGTTGGGTAACAAGCCGGCCATGATCGTGTAAAATGGCTTCATCGTAGATCGATTAGTTTCTGAGATATAACCGGAAATGTAAAAGTGCAAAACCTCCCGCTTAATCTCGCGAGACCTGTACCTGAGCCCTGAGCGCGCCCATGTGTCGCCCCCAGGGCGTGTCGCCGGACGGTTCTGTGTGTCGGACTCGGACTGAAACCTGAACCTGCCTGAGTGTTATGCTATGACTCCCCAGGGCGTGTCGCCGGATGGGGCGGCCGGCTACCGGGACGGGCTGCGGCGGGCCACCAACGGCCACCCGCTCTCCGCCGAGGAGGTACAGAAGGTCGTCAGTCGGGTGAACCAGCTCTCCAGCTAGCGGCGATGAGGTCAGTCACCGCACCGGGCGTATTGCACGGGGACCCTAACAGACGCCTCACTCCTTTCCCTCATCTCAGTTGTTCTTTCATTTTTTTATTATTATAAATAATGGAGATAGACGAGAGCATTTTCGGTGCATATATTAGGGTCATGTTACTCCAACGGGGTTGCGTTGTCGGCACAGTCCTGTCTGGTCTGTGTGCTGCGGCGATGCTCTGCCATCCGGTGACCCAACGCTTCTGTCCGCTGACCGAGTTTCGTCACTTTGCTGACCGTGTAACGTCTGTCCGTCAGGGTGGTGGCCGTGAACGCCTGTCGGACGGCGCCGGAGGGCAGCGCCGGCCGGCTGCTGTCACTGCTGGACCAGCTGCGGCTGCCGGACGCCGGAGCGCTGCCTGACTGGGGTCTACATCCTGGTATGTTACTGGGAGCGGCACGGTGTGTGTTGGGTGCTTCTGACGGTCAGTTGTAGTAACTGTTAGTTCCTCTACTGGCCACCAGGTGAAAAGCGTATTAGCTGTACAGCAATGTAGAGTTGCTTCAGCTTTGGCGTAAACTTTCTCCTCTTCCGCTCACCATTCACCACCAGAGTCAGCAGCGTCTCGGCTGGCGGTCCAGTCAGTCAGAGCGAGTGTCTTCACTCGCCACAGCGGGCCGGACCCATTACAGGGCAGCAGAGTTATCAGTTACCAAGCCTTGGCCTATAAAGAAAACCAGGAAATAGTAGCAATTGCATATATGTAATGATTCTACTCTATTACGTTTGAGCTAGCGAAGCGTATTCCTGTAACGTTTTTAACCCGCGAGTTGCTGGGGGGGGGGGCGTTAAACGCCCCCACTTTTTTCGCCGGGCCATAGCATAAAAACGGCGCGCCGCAGGCGCGCCAAATTTTGGGTACCTGTAGGGAATTGGTTGAAGTTTATTGTGATAAAGTTTCAAAAAATTCGGTCGGAAAATTTTTGAGATATCGAGGTTTTAGTGACGTCATGATTTCTGAGTTTTCGACCAAAAACGGCATATGTTCAAAAAATCATATAAAATCACAGAATAGACATACAGACATGCTGTAAACGCCATTAGACTGCCAATACCATGTTCAATCAAATGGCTATCTTCGATTATTGATTATTGTTCCGCATTTTCCATAATCTTGAACTGAATCTTGGCAATTTTTCGTGACTACTTCACGACCATGATACATGAATTTCTTAAATTGAACTTTTTGAGCCAAACACGTACACATATGATAAAATAAATGTCACCATCGTGTTCTACGCCCCAAATTACCTATAAAACATGTGTCACAGGCTGCGAATATCAGTTTTGATTTTCGGGGATATGTGCCTACCCGGTTGACCTGACCTTGACCCTGACCTATGCTTGACTGACCCCTACATGGAGCTGACACTCTTGTAGGCCTTATAAGATGGATTGTGCACCGTTTTGACAGAGTTTATGGCGAGAGGCGCCCATTGCGAAGTCCTGAAGTCCATGCTACTGAAAGCCCGATTTCAGGTGTTTGACCTGACCTTGACCCGACCTGTGACCTCAAAATTCAACTTTAAAGTACTCATCTGAAGCGTCTCGTCGCGCTCTTTCGTTTGCCGCCTCGTGCGTTTCGCTGCGCCTATTGGTTCTCGAGTTATCGGCTGGGGGCGTTTAACGCCCCCCCCCCCCCAGCAAACGGTGGGTGGCGAAATACCCCAGCAACTGCCGGGTTAATAGGCTTGTAAGTGAGCAACCGCTGGGCTGATTGACCTGCGTTACTCTTTGTTGCGCGTAATCCTATACCTTCCATCTCGTTATTGACTGCAACTGATGTATCTTGGTGAGTTATTGACTACAACTGATGTATCATGGTGAGCGTCGTGACACGTGCGACGTGAAGGGCCAAGAGTGTTCGTTATTCTGCTGCAGTAGCGATTTTGGGTTGCTCATATATCTTGAACCCTGAACTGCCACGCCGATTGCGCTCAAATTTGGTACACTGTTTGGGACTGGTTGATAGGGATGTGTTTTTTATAACTCGCATGTGTTTTTCTATAGCGCGGAGAAAAAGTAGGGATTGTTAGGGTTAAGCAGGGACTCACCGATGTTAGATCCCTCTCTGGGTCTTTTCATAGGGGGTCACGGTCCTGACCCGAGATAGCTGAGCTGTGTCGCAGCCCTGACCTCAGACAGCTGAGCTGTGCACGCCGTCGGCTCGGCCGTCAGTCGCCACAGCCGCTGACGCCAGTGTCCAAACAGCTCCCAACAATATCCGGCCCCGCGGGAGTGATCACCGGAACGGGCTGCATGGTACAGGACGGGCTGGGAACACGTCAACTCCAGCATGACGTGTTCCCAGTGTACCTGCATGTAGTTTCTTTATTCCTCAGCAGTTGTCATCCCCTTGGCGTTAGTGTTTCGCGTCCCTCCATTGATCACTCCCGCCTCTGATGGCTTATCCTGCTATACAGGGCCGGATATTGTTTGGAGCTGTTTGGACACTGGCGTCAGCGGCTGTGGCGACTGACGGCCGAGCCGATGGCGTGCACAGCTCAGCTGTCTGAGGTCAGGGCTGCGACACAGCTCAGCTATCTCGGGTCAGGACCGTGACCTATGAAAGGACCCAGAGAGGGATCTAACATCGGTGACTCCCTGCTTAACCCTAACAATCCCCACTTTTTTGTCCGCGATATAAAAAACACATGCGGTTAGAGTACCTGTGTCGAATTAATTAAAGTTTATTATGTCAAAGTTTCAAAACATCAATCCGGTCTGCATGTCTGACTGCTCGCAGAACGGTTCTAGAGGCAGTGTCAGCGCGCGCGGAACGGTCCTCAGATATGTCCACTTTCAAGCGCGGAACGGTCCTTCTGCGCCACCAGACTCCTCTCCCTCTCCCCTCCCCCTGTCCGCTGGTCTATGTCAGACACCAGTACACCACTGACCTCCCCTACCCTCCCCTGACCTTCTCAGGTGCCAGCTGAGACGCTGGTCGGCCTACAGAACCTGCTCGTTCACCTGCGGGACGTCTCGGCAGAGAACGCGCACGTCTACCAGTACCGACTCTGGGACGCTAAGAGGGTCAAGGTGGAGACCGCCCAGAACAGGGTATGTAACACAGACCGTAACACAAGCCGTAACGCAGGTCGTTACACAGGGCGTAAAATAGATTGAACACAGACCGTAACATAGATCGAACACAGACCGTAACACTGGCTGCGTACGTGCGGGCACTCGGCCGGCCGGAACTGGGCTGGATCCATTGGGCAATGAACAGGTGCTTTCTGTGACAGCGTCACCGCTGCAGGTCAGTCAGGGACACACAGACACTGCACCCGGCGCCCTAGTGCATGGTACAGGGCTCGCGGGTTTTAGCGGTAGGTTTTGCACCTAGAAAATTTAGTGTACTTCAGGTTATATCTTCGTCGTCTTAAGCTTTTAAGTGTTGAAGATGCGATCGACTTGTTGGGTAACAAGCCGGCCATGATCGTGTAAAATGGCTTCATCGTAGATCGATTAGTTTCTGAGATATAACCGGAAATGTAAAAGTGCAAAACCTACCGCTTAATCTCGCGAGACCTGTACCTGAGCCCTGAGCGCGCCCATGTGTCGCCCCCAGGGCGTGTCGCCGGACGGTTCTGTGTGTCGGACTGAAACCTGAACCTGCCTGAGTGTTATGCTATGACTCCCCAGGGCGTGTCGCCGGATGGGGCGGCCGGCTACCGGGACGGGCTGCGGCGGGCCACCAACGGCCACCCGCTCTCCGCCGAGGAGGTACAGAAGGTCGTCAGCCGGGTGAACCAGCTTTCCAGCTAGCGGCGCAGAGGTCAGTCACCGCACCGGGCGTATTGCACGGGGACCCTAACAGACGCCTCACTCCTTTCCCTTATCTCAGTTGTTCTTTCATTTTTTTATTATTATAAATAATGGAGATAGACGAGAGCATTTTCGGTGCATTTATTAGGGTCATGTTACTCCAACGGGGTTGCGTTGTCGGCACAGTCCTGTCTGGTCTGTGTGCTGCGGCGATGGTCTGCCATCCGGTGACCCAACGCTTCTGTCCGCTGACCGAGTTTCGTCTCTTTGCTGACCGTGTAACGTCTGTCCGTCAGGGTGGTTGCCGTGAACGCCTGTCGGACGGCGCCGGAGGGCAGCGCCGGCCGGCTACTGTCACTGCTGGACCAGCTGCGGCTGCCGGACGCCGGAGCGCTGCCCGACTGGGGTCTACATCCTGGTATGTTACTGGGAGCGGCACGGTGTGTGTTGGGTGCTTCTGACGGTCAGTTGTAGTAACTGTTAGTTCCTCTACTGGCCACCAGGTGAAAAGCGTATTAGCTGTACAGCAATGTAGAGTTTCACTGATGTTAGTTGTCGGACTTTCGTCCCCGTCTTGAGTTGAGATGTTAGTTTCACAACGTTTCGGCCAGTTACTTCTCCGGCCGTCGTCAGGTGTTCTTTGGCCCTTAGAAGGACCTGGATGTTGGTGGCGTTGCGCCGTATGCGTCATACCGTTCGAAAGCTCCTGTAGTCAGCGGGAATCGAACTCGGGTTTCCCCGGTGATAGTCCACGGTTCTAACCACTCCACTATCGAGGCAGACATTGTTATGGAGCTGGAAACTTGGTGTCATTTATCCCCCAGATGTTTTTGTGATTTCCTTAGTAGTGGGAGCCATATTGGGCTGATGTCAACGCTTGGCTTGCTGATGGGGTTGCTAGCCAGCGCCATGTGTGCGGCTTCCTTGATTTTTCTGATTTTCCAGTGTGGCTCCTTGTCGATGATGGTGGTATCATCCCAAGCAGGTCTGTGATCTCCTTCAGACCATGCATGCTCCGCCACACCGGATTTCAGTGTTTCGCCTCGGATGGTGGCCTTCCTGTGTTCTTCGAGCCTGACCGCCAGTGGGCGGCCAGTCTCGCCCTTGTATGACCTGCCGCAGCTGCACGGGATGTCGTATATGCAGTTCTTTGTTTGCTCCTTGGTGGTTGGCGGTCTGACCTTTGTGAGTGACCTGCGGAGGGTGGTGGTACTTCTGAACACCGTCCTGATGTTGTATGCTCCGCAGATTCGCCTTAGCTTCTCTGACAGTCCTCTGTTGTATGGGAGGGATACTGTCGCGATGGGCTTATCCCTTGGTTGTTGTTGGGATGCTTCCTTGGGTTTGTGTTTCATGAAGCTCGTTGGGTATCCGTTTCTCCTGAAGGTGCTGGTAAGGCGTGACATTTCAATCTTTCTGGCTGCTTCGTCTCCACAGATGTTGGTGGCTCGGGTCTGCAGGCATCTTACGATACCTTTCTTGACTGTGTCTGGGTGGTGTGACTTGAAGTTGAGGTAGCGGTCGGTCGCTGTTGGTTTGCGGTAGACCGATGTTCTGAATGCTTCCTCAGATTTTTCCACTTGGACGTCAAGGAATGGTAGTTTGTTGTCGACTTCTGTTTCCATTGTGAATTGGATGGAGGGTCGGAGGCTGTTGAGGTGGTCTAGGAACGGTGTTATGTCCTCGCGATGGTCCCACAGGACGAATGTGTCGTCGACATATCGCAGCCACAGGGATGGTTTCAGTGGTGCTGTTTGTAAGGCCAGTTCCTCGAAGTGTTCCATGTAGATGTTGGCGATCACCGGTGACAGGGGTGAACCCATGGCCATTCCTTCAGTTTGTTGGTAGTAGTCATCGCCCAGTTGGAAGGCGGTGGTGGTGACACAGAATGTCAGGAGTTCCATGATGTCATCAGTCGGGATTGTCGTTCTTTCGGGCAGTGTATCGTCGCTCTCCAGTCTTGTCCTCACTATGCTCAGAGCTTCGGTAGTGGGCACATTGGTGAACAGACTCACCACATCGAAGCTTACCATTTGCATGTTCGGCGAAGGTCGCATGGCCTGAACCAGTGAGACGAAGTGGGCTGAATTCTTGACATATGTAGGTGTTTTGCCACTCAGTGGGTTGATGATCTTGACGAGGAACTGGCTCAGAGGATGGCAGGCTGAGCCACGGCAGCTTACTATTGGTCTTAGCGGTACATTGGTCTTGTGTACCTTTGGCAGCCCGTACATGTGTGGAAGTTTGCTGTGATGTTGGCTCAGCTTTCTGTACTGGGCGTCCGTGAGTTGTTCCTTGTCCTTGTTCTTCTTAAGGAGCTTTGTTAGTTTGCGTTCACAGGCCGGGGTTGGGTCTGCATATACGACATCCCGTGCAGCTGCGGCAGGTCATACAAGGGCGAGACTGGCCGCCCACTGGCGGTCAGGCTCGAAGAACACAGGAAGGCCACCATCCGAGGCGAAACACTGAAATCCGGTGTGGCGGAGCATGCATGGTCTGAAGGAGATCACAGACCTGCTTGGGATGATACCACCATCATCGACAAGGAGCCACACTGGAAAATCAGAAAAATCAAGGAAGCCGCACACATGGCGCTGGCTAGCAACCCCATCAGCAAGCCAAGCGTTGACATCAGCCCAATATGGCTCCCACTACTAAGGAAATCACAAAAACATCTGGGGGATAAATGACACCAAGTTTCCAGCTCCATAACAATGTCTGCCTCGATAGTGGAGTGGTTAGAACCGTGGACTATCACCGGGGAAACCCGAGTTCGATTCCCGCTGACTACAGGAGCTTTCGAACGGTATGACGCATACGGCGCAACGCCACCAACATCCAGGTCCTTCTAAGGGCCAAAGAACACCTGACGACGGCCGGAGAAGTAACTGGCCGAAACGTTGTGAAACTAACATCTCAACTCAGGACGGGGACGAAAGTCCGACAACTAACATCAGTGATACTAACACCTCGTCTCAAGCATTCAGAAGAACTATACAATGTAGAGTTGTTTCAGCTTTGGCGTAAACTTTCTCCTCTTCCGCTCACCATTCACCACCAGAGTCAGCAGCGTCTCGGCTGGCGGTCCAGTCAGTCAGAGCGAGTGTCTTCACTCGCCA
Source organism: Amphibalanus amphitrite (assembly GCF_019059575.1). NCBI lineage: Eukaryota > Metazoa > Arthropoda > Thecostraca > Balanomorpha > Balanidae > Amphibalanus > Amphibalanus amphitrite. The sequence goes on along the minus strand of NW_024884121.1, from coordinate 12,807 downwards.
CAGCGGGCCGGACCCATTACAGGGCAGCAGAGTTATCAGTTACCAAGCCTTGGCCTATAAAGAAAACCAGGAAATAGTAGCAATTGCATATATGTAATGATTCTACTCTATTACGTTTGAGCTAGCGAAGCGTATTCCTGTAACGTTTTTAATAGGCTTGTAAGTCAGCAACCGCTGGGCTGATTGACCTGCGTTACTCTTTGTTGCGCGTAATCCTATACCTTCCATCTCGTTATTGACTGCAACTGATGTATCTTGGTGAGTTATTGACTACAACTGATGTATCATGGTGAGCGTCGTGACACGTGCGACGTGAAGGGCCAAGAGTGTTCGTTATTCTGCTGCAGTAGCGATTTTGGGTTGCTCATATATCTTGAACCCTGAACTGCCACGCCGATTGCGCTCAAATTTGGTACACTGTTTGGGACTGGTTGATAGGGATGTGTTTTTTATAACTCGCATGTGTTTTTCTATAGCGCGGAGAAAAAAGTAGGGATTGTTAGGGTTAAGCAGGGACTCACCGATGTTAGATCCCTCTCTGGGTCTTTTCATAGGGGGTCACGGTCCTGACCCGAGATAGCTGAGCTGTGTCGCAGCCCTGACCTCAGACAGCTGAGCTGTGCACGCCGTCGGCTCGGCCGTCAGTCGCCACAGCCGCTGACGCCAGTGTCCAAACAGCTCCCAACAATATCCGGCCCCGCGGGAGTGATCACCGGAACGGGCTGCATGGTACAGGACGGGCTGGGAACACGTCAACTCCAGCATGACGTGTTCCCAGTGTACCTGCATGTAGTTTCTTTATTCCTCAGCAGTTGTCATCCCCTTGGCGTTAGTGTTTCGCGTCCCTCCATTGATCACTCCCGCCTCTGATGGCTTATCCTGCTATACAGGGCCGGATATTGTTTGGAGCTGTTTGGACACTGGCGTCAGCGGCTGTGGCGACTGACGGCCGAGCCGATGGCGTGCACAGCTCAGCTGTCTGAGGTCAGGGCTGCGACACAGCTCAGCTATCTCGGGTCAGGACCGTGACCTATGAAAGGACCCAGAGAGGGATCTAACATCGGTGACTCCCTGCTTAACCCTAACAATCCCCACTTTTTTGTCCGCGATATAAAAAACACATGCGGTTAGAGTACCTGTGTCGAATTAATTAAAGTTTATTATGTCAAAGTTTCAAAACATCAATCCGGTCTGCATGTCTGACTGCTCGCAGAACGGTTCTAGAGGCAGTGTCAGCGCGCGCGGAACGGTCCTCAGATATGTCCACTTTCAAGCGCGGAACGGTCCTTCTGCGCCACCAGACTCCTCTCCCTCTCCCCTCCCCCTGTCCGCTGGTCTATGTCAGACACCAGTACACCACTGACCTCCCCTACCCTCCCCTGACCTTCTCAGGTGCCAGCTGAGACGCTGGTCGGCCTACAGAACCTGCTCGTTCACCTGCGGGACGTCTCGGCAGAGAACGCGCACGTCTACCAGTACCGACTCTGGGACGCTAAGAGGGTCAAGGTGGAGACCGCCCAGAACAGGGTATGTAACACAGACCGTAATACAAGCCGTAACGCAGGTCGTTACACAGGGCGTAAAATAGATTGAACACAGACCGTAACATAGATCGAACACAGACCGTAACACTGGCTGCGTACGTGCGGGCACTCGGCCGGCCGGAACTGGGCTGGATCCATTGGGCAATGAACAGGTGCTTTCTGTGACAGCGTCACCGCTGCAGGTCAGTCAGGGACACACAGACACTGCACCCGGCGCCCTTGTGCATGGTACAGGGCTCGCGGGTTTTAGCGGTAGGTTTTGCACCTAGAAAATTTAGTGTACTTCAGGTTATATCTTCGTCGTCTTAAGCTTTTAAGTGTTGAAGATGCGATCGACTTGTTGGGTAACAAGCCGGCCATGATCGTGTAAAATGGCTTCATCGTAGATCGATTAGTTTCTGAGATATAACCGGAAATGTAAAAGTGCAAGCCTACCGCTTAATCTCGCGAGACCTGTACCTGAGCCCTGAGCGCGCAGATGTGTCGCCCCCAGGGCGTGTCGCCGGACGGTTCTGTGTGTCGGACTGAAACCTGAACCTGCCTGATTGTTATGCTATGACTCCGCAGGGCGTGTCGCCGGATGGGGCGGCCGGCTACCGGGACGGGCTGCGGTGGACCACCAACGGCCACCCGCTCTCCGCCGAGGAGGTACAGAAGGTCGTCAGCCGGGTGAACCAGCTCTCCAGCTAGCGGCGATGAGGTCAGTCACCGCACCGGGCGTATTGCACGGGGACCCTAACAGACGCCTCACTCCTTTCCCTCATCTCAGTTGTTCTTTCATTTTTTTATTATTATAAATAATGGAGATAGACCAGAACATTTTCGGTGCATTTATTAGGGTCATGTTACTCCAACGGGGTTGCGTTGTCGGCACAGTCCTGTCTGGTCTGTGTGCTGCGGCGATGCTCTGCCATCTGGTGACCCAACGCCACTGTCCGCTGACCGAGTGTCGGCTCTCTGCTGACCGTGTAACGTCTGTCCGTCAGGGTGGTTGCCGTGAACGTCTGTCGTACGGCGCCGGAGGGCAGCGCCGGCCGGCTACTGTCACTGCTGGACCAGCTGCGGCTGCCGGACGCCGGAGCGCTGCCCGACTGGGGTCTACATCCTGGTATGTTACTGGGAGCGGCACGGTGTGTGTTGGGTGCTTCTGACGGTCAGTTGTAGTAACTGTTAGTTCCTCTACTGGCCACCAGGTGAAAAGCGTATTAGCTGTACAGCAATGTAGAGTTGCTTCAGCTTTGGCGTAAACTTTCTCCTCTTCCGCTCACCATTCACCACCAGAGTCAGCAGCGTCTCGGCTGGCGGTCCAGTCAGTCAGAGCGAGTGTCTTCACTCGCCACAGCGGGCCGGACCCATTACAGGGCAGCAGAGTTATCAGTTACCAAGCCTTGGCCTATAAAGAAAACCAGGAAATAGTAGCAATTGCATATATGTAATGATTCTACTCTATTACGTTTGAGCTAGCGAAGCGTATTCCTGTAACGTTTTTAATAGGCTTGTAAGTCAGCAACCGCTGGGCTGATTGACCTGCGTTACTCTTTGTTGCGCGTAATCCTATCCCTTCCATCTCGTTATTGACTACAACTGATGTAGCTTGGTGAGTTATTGACTACAACTGATGTATCATCGTGAGCGTCGTGACACGTGCGACGTGAAGGGCCAAGAGTGTTCGTTATTCTGCTGCAGTAGCGATTTTGGGTTGCTCATATATCTTGAACCCTGAACTGCCACGCCGATTGCGCTCAAATTTGGTACACTGGGACTGGTTGATAGGGATGTGTTTTTTATAACTCGCATGTGTTTTTTTATAGCGCGGAGAAAAAAGTAGGGATTGTTAGGGTTAAGCAGGGACTCACCGATGTTAGATCCCTCTCTGGGTCTTTTCATAGGGGGTCACGGTCCTAACCCGAGATAGCTGAGCTGTGTCGCAGCCCTGACCTCAGACAGCTGAGCTGTGCACGCCGTCGGCTCGGCCGTCAGTCGCCACAGCCGCTGACGCCAGTGTCTAAACAGCTCCCAACAATATCCGGCCCCGCGGGAGTGATCACCGGAACGGGCTGCATGGTACAGGACGGGCTGGGAACACGTCAACTCCAGCATGACGTGTTCCCAGTGTACCTGCATGTAGTTTCTTTATTCCTCAGCAGTTGTCATCCCCTTGGCGTTAGTGTTTCGCGTCCCTCCATTGATCACTCCCGCCTCTGATGGCTTATCCTGCTATACAGGGCCGGATATTGTTTGGAGCTGTTTGGACACTGGCGTCAGCGGCTGTGGCGACTGACGGCCGAGCCGACGGCGTGCACAGCTCAGCTGTCTGAGGTCAGGGCTGCGACACAGCTCAGCTATCTCGGGTCAGGACCGTGACCTATGAAAGGACCCAGAGAGGGATCTAACATCGGTGACTCCCTGCTTAACCCTAACAATCCCCACTTTTTTGTCCGCGATATAAAAAACACATGCGGTTAGAGTACCTGTGTCGAATTAATTAAAGTTTATTATGTCAAAGTTTCAAAACATCAATCCGGTCTGCATGTCTGACTGCTCGCAGAACGATTCTAGAGGCAGTGTCAGCGCGCGCGGAACGGTCCTCAGATATGTCCACTTTCAAGCGCGGAACGGTCCTTCTGCGCCACCAGACTCCTCTCCCTCTCCCCTCCCCCTGTCCGCTGGTCTATGTCAGACACCAGTACACCACTGACCTCCCCTACCCTCTCCTGACCTTCTCAGGTGCCAGCTGAGACGCTGGTCGGCCTACAGAACCTGCTCGTTCACCTGCGGGACGTCTCGGCAGAGAATGCGCACGTCTACCAATACCGACTCTGGGACGCTAAGAGGGTCAAGGTGGAGACCGCCCAGAACAGGGTATGTAACACAGACCGTAACACAAGCCGTAACGCAGGTCGTTACACAGGGTGTAAAATAGATTGAACACAGACCGTAACATAGATCGAACACAGATCGTAACACTGGCTGCGTACGTGCGGGCACTCGGCCGGCCGGAACTGGGCTGGATCCATTGGGCAATGAACAGGTGCTTTCTGTGACAGCGTCACCGCTGCAGGTCAGTCAGGGACACACAGACACTGCACCCGGGGCCCTTGTGCATGGTACAGGGCTCGCGGGTTTTAGCGGTAGGTTTTGCACCTAGAAAATTTAGTGTACTTCAGGCTATATCTTCGTCGTCTTAAGCTTTTCAGTGTTGAAGATGCGATCGACTTGTTGGGTAACAAGCCGGCCATGATCGTGTAAAATGGCTTCATCGTAGATCGATTAGTTTCTGAGATATAACCGGAAATGTAAAAGTGCAAAACCTACCGCTTAATCTCGCGAGACCTGTACCTGAGCCCTGAGCGCGCCCATGTGTCGCCCCCAGGGCGTGTCGCCGGACGGTTCTGTGTGTCGGACTGAAACCTGAACCTGCCTGAGTGTTATGCTATGACTCCCCAGGGCGTGTCGCCGGATGGGGCGGCCGGCTACCGGGACGGGCTGCGGCGGGCCACCAACGGCCACCCGCTCTCCGCCGAGGAGGTACAGAAGGTCGTCAGCCGGGTGAACCAGCTCTCCAGCTAGCGGCGCAGAGGTCAGTCACCGCACCGGGCGTATTGCACGGGGACCCTAACAGACGCCTCACTCCTTTCCCTCATCTCAGTTGTTCTTTCATTTTTTTATTATTATAAATAATGGAGATAGATGAGAGCATTTTCGGTGCATATATTAGGGTCATGTTACTCCAACGGGGTTGCGTTGTCGGCACAGTCCTGTCTGGTCTGTGTGCTGCGGCGATGCTCTGCCATCCGGTGACCCAACGCTTCTGTCCGCTGACCGAGTTTCGTCTCTTTGCTGACCGCGTAACGTCTGTCCGTCAGGGTGGTGGCCGTGAACGCCTGTCGGACGGCGCCGAAGGGCAGCGCCGGCCGGCTGCTGTCACTGCTGGACCAGCTGCGGCTGCCGGACGCCGGAGCGCTGCCCGACTGGGGTCTACATCCTGGTATGTTACTGAGAGCGGCACGGTGTGTGTTGGGTGCTTCTGACGGTCAGTTGTAGTAACTGTTAGTTCCTCTACTGGCCACCAGGTGAAAAGCGTATTAGCTGTACAGCAATGTAGAGTTGTTTCAGCTTTGGCGTAAACTTTCTCCTCTTCCGCTCACCATTCACCACCAGAGTCAGCAGCGTCTCGGCTGGCGGTCCAGTCAGTCAGAGCGAGTGTCTTCACTCGCCACAGCGGGCCGGACCCATTACAGGGCAGCAGAGTTATCAGTTACCAAGCCTTGGCCTATAAAGAAAACCAGGAAATAGTAGCAATTGCATATATGTAATGATTCTACTCTATTACGTTTGAGCTAGCGAAGCGTATTCCTGTAACGTTTTTAATAGGCTTGTAAGTCAGCAACCGCTGGGCTGATTGACCTGCGTTACTCTTTGTTACGCGTAATCCTATACCTTCCATCTCGTTATTGACTGCAACTGATGTATCTTGGTGAGTTATTGACTACAACTGATGTATCATGGTGAGCGTCGTGACACGTGCGACGTGAAGGGCCAAGAGTGTTCGTTATTCTGCTGCAGTAGCGATTTTGGGTTGCTCATATATCTTGAACCCTGAACTGCCACGCCGATTGCGCTCAAATTTGGTACACTGTTTGGGACTGGTTGATAGGGATGTGTTTTTTATAACTCGCATGTGTTTTTCTATAGCGCGGAGAAAAAAGTAGGGATTGTTAGGGTTAAGCAGGGACTCACCGATGTTAGATCCCTCTCTGGGTCTTTTCATAGGGGGTCACGGTCCTGACCCGAGATAGCTGAGCTGTGTCGCAGCCCTGACCTCAGACAGCTGAGCTGTGCACGCCGTCGGCTCGGCCGTCAGTCGCCACAGCCGCTGACGCCAGTGTCCAAACAGCTCCCAACAATATCCGGCCCCGCGGGAGTGATCACCGGAACGGGCTGCATGGTACAGGACGGGCTGGGAACACGTCAACTCCAGCATGACGTGTTCCCATTGTACCTGCATGTAGTTTCTTTATTCCTCAGCAGTTGTCATCCCCTTGGCGTTAGTGTTTCGCGTCCCTCCATTGATCACTCCCGCCTCTGATGGCTTATCCTGCTATACAGGGCCGGATATTGTTTGGAGCTGTTTGGACACTGGCGTCAGCGGCTGTGGCGACTGACGGCCGAGCCGACGGCGTGCACAGCTCAGCTGTCTGAGGTCAGGGCTGCGACACAGCTCAGCTATCTCGGGTCAGGACCGTGACCTATGAAAGGACCCAGAGAGGGATCTAACATCGGTGACTCCCTGCTTAACCCTAACAATCCCCACTTTTTTGTCCGCGATATAAAAAACACATGCGGTTAGAGTACCTGTGTCGAATTAATTAAAGTTTATTATGTCAAAGTTTCAAAACATCAATCCGGTCTGCATGTCTGACTGCTCGCAGAACGGTTCTAGAGGCAGTGTCAGCGCGCGCGGAACGGTCCTCAGATATGTCCACTTTCAAGCGCGGAACGGTCCTTCTGCGCCACCAGACTCCTCTCCCTCTCCCCTCCCCCTGTCCGCTGGTCTATGTCAGACACCAGTACACCACTGACCTCCCCTACCCTCTCCTGACCTTCTCAGGTGCCAGCTGAGACGCTGGTCGGCCTACAGAACCTGCTCGTTCACCTGCGGGACGTCTCGGCAGAGAACGCGCACGTCTACCAATACCGACTCTGGGACGCTAAGAGGGTCAAGGTGGAGACCGCCCAGAACAGGGTATGTAACACAGACCGTAACACAAGCCGTAACGCAGGTCGTTACACAGGGTGTAAAATAGATTGAACACAGACCGTAACATAGATCGAACACAGACCGTAACACTGGCTGCATACGTGCGGGCACTCGGCCGGCTGGAACTGGGCTGGATCCATTGGGCAATGAACAGGTGCTTTCTGTGACAGCGTCACCGCTGCAGGTCAGTCAGGGACACACAGACACTGCACCCGGGGCCCTTGTGCATGGTACAGGGCTCGCGGGTTTTAGCGGTAGGTTTTGCACCTAGAAAATTTAGTGTACTTCAGGCTATATCTTCGTCGTCTTAAGCTTTTAAGTGTTGAAGATGCGATCGACTTGTTGGGTAACAAGCCGGCCATGATCGTGTAAAATGGCTTCATCGTAGATCGATTAGTTTCTGAGATATAACCGGAAATGTAAAAGTGCAAAACCTACCGCTTAATCTCGCGAGACCTGTACCTGAGCCCTGAGCGCGCCCATGTGTCGCCCCCAGGGCGTGTCGCCGGACGGTTCTGTGTGTCGGACTCGGACTGAAACCTGAACCTGCCTGAGTGTTATGCTATGACTCCCCAGGGCGTGTCGCCGGATGGGGCGGCCGGCTACCGGGACGGGCTGCGGCGGGCCACCAACGGCCACCCGCTCTCTGCCGAGGAGGTACAGAAGGTCGTCAGCCGGGTGAACCAGCTCTCCAGCTAGCGGCGATGAGGTCAGTCACCGCACCGGGCGTATTGCACGGGGACCCTAACAGACGCCTCACTCCTTTCCCTCATCTCAGTTGTTCTTTCATTTTTTTATTATTATAAATAATGGAGATAGACGAGAGCATTTTCGGTGCATATATTAGGGTCATGTTACTCCAACGGGGTTGCGTTGTCGGCACAGTCCTGTCTGGTCTGTGTGCTGCGGCGATGCTCTGCCATCCGGTGACCCAACGCTTCTGTCCGCTGACCGAGTTTCGTCTCTTTGCTGACCGTGTAACGTCTGTCCGTCAGGGTGGTGGCCGTGAACGCCTGTCGGACGGCGCCGGAGGGCAGCGCCGGCCGGCTGCTGTCACTGCTGGACCAGCTGCGGCTGCCGGACGCCGGAGCGCTGCCTGACTGGGGTCTACATCCTGGTATGTTACTGGGAGCGGCACGGTGTGTGTTGGGTGCTTCTGACGGTCAGTTGTAGTAACTGTTAGTTGCTCTACTGGCCACCAGGTGAAAAGCGTATTAGCTGTACAGCAATGTAGAGTTGCTTCAGCTTTGGCGTAAACTTTCTCCTCTTCCGCTCACCATTCACCACCAGAGTCAGCAGCGTCTCGGCTGGCGGTCCAGTCAGTCAGAGCGAGTGTCTTCACTCGCCACAGCGGGCCGGACCCATTACAGGGCAGCAGAGTTATCAGTTACCAAGCCTTGGCCTATAAAGAAAACCAGGAAATAGTAGCAATTGCATATATGTAATGATTCTACTCTATTACGTTTGAGCTAGCGAAGCGTATTCCTGTAACGTTTTTAATAGGCTTGTAAGTCAGCAACCGCTGGGCTGATTGACCTGCGTTACTCTTTGTTGCGCGTAATCCTATACCTTCCATCTCGTTATTGACTACAACTGATGTATCTTGGTGAGTTATTGACTACAACTGATGTATCATGGTGAGCGTCGTGACACGTGCGACGTGAAGGGCCAAGAGTGTTCGTTATTCTGCTGCAGTAGCGATTTTGGGTTGCTCATATATCTTGAACCCTGAACTGCCACGCCGATTGCGCTCAAATTTGGTACACTGTTTGGGACTGGTTGATAGGGATGTGTTTTTTATAACTCGCATGTGTTTTTCTTTAGCGCGGAGAAAAAAGTAGGGATTGTTAGGGTTAAGCAGGGACTCACCGATGTTAGATCCCTCTCTGGGTCTTTTCATAGGGGGTCACGGTCCTGACCCGAGATAGCTGAGCTGTGTCGCAGCCCTGACCTCAGACAGCTGAGCTGTGCACGCCGTCGGCTCGGCCGTCAGTCGCCACAGCCGCTGACGCCAGTGTCCAAACAGCTCCCAACAATATCCGGCCCCGCGGGAGTGATCACCGGAACGGGCTGCATGGTACAGGACGGGCTAGGAACACGTCAACTCCAGCATGACGTGTTCCCAGTGTACCTGCATGTAGTTTCTTTATTCCTCAGCAGTTGTCATCCCCTTGGCGTTAGTGTTTCGCGTCCCTCCATTGATCACTCCTGCCTCTGATGGCTTATCCTGCTATACAGGGCCGGATATTGTTTGGAGCTGTTTGGACACTGGCGTCAGCGGCTGTGGCGACTGACGGCCGAGCCGACGGCGTGCACAGCTCAGCTGTCTGAGGTCAGGGCTGCGACACAGCTCAGCTATCTCGGGTCAGGACCGTGACCTATGAAAGGACCCAGAGAGGGATCTAACATCGGTGACTCCCTGCTTAACCCTAACAATCCCCACTTTTTTGTCCGCGATATAAAAAACACATGCGGTTAGGCTACCTGTGTCGAATTAATTAAAGTTTATTATGTCAAAGTTTCAAAACATCAATCCGGTCTGCATGTCTGACTGCTCGCAGAACGGTTCTAGAGGCAGTGTCAGCGCGCGCGGAACGGTCCTCAGATAGTGTCCACTTTCAAGCGCGGAACGGTCCTACTGCGCCACCAGACTCCTCTCCCTCTCCCCTCCCCCCTGTCCGCTGGTCTATGTCAGACACCAGTACACCACTGACCTCCCCTACCCTCCCCTGACCTTCTCAGGTGCCAGCTGAGACGCTGGTCGGCCTACAGAACCTGCTCGTTCACCTGCGGGACGTCTCGGCAGAGAACGCGCACGTCTACCAGTACCGACTCTGGGACGCTAGGAGGGTCAAGGTGGAGACCGCCCAGAACAGGGTATGTAACACAGACCGTAACACAAGCCGTAACGCAGGTCGTTACACAGGGCGTAAAATAGATTGAACACAGACCGTAACATAGATCGAACACAGACCGTAACACTGGCTGCGTACGTGCGGGCACTCGGCCGGCCGGAACTGGGCTGGATCCATTGGGCAATGAACAGGTGCTTTCTGTGACAGCGTCACCGCTGCAGGTCAGTCAGGGACACACAGACACTGCACCCGGCGCCCTTGTGCATGGTACAGGGCTCGCGGGTTTTAGCGGTAGGTTTTGCACCTAGAAAATTTAGTGTACTTCAGGCTATATCTTCGTCGTCTTAAGCTTTTAAGTGTTGAAGATGCGATCGACTTGTTGGGTAACAAGCCGGCCATGATCGTGTAAAATGGCTTCATCGTAGATCGATTAGTTTCTGAGATATAACCGGAAATGTAAAAGTGCAAACCTACCGCTTAATCTCGCGAGACCTGTACCTGAGCCCTGAGCGCGCCCATGTGTCGCCCCCAGGGCGTGTCGCCGGACGGTTCTGTGTGTCGGACTGAAACCTGAACCTGCCTGAGTGTTATGCTATGACTCCCCAGGGCGTGTCGCCGGATGGGGCGGCCGGCTACCGGGACGGGCTGCGGCGGGCCACCAACGGCCACCCGCTCTCCGCCGAGGAGGTACAGAAGGTCGTCAGCCGGGTGAACCAGCTCTCCAGCTAGCGGCGATGAGGTCAGTCACCGCACCGGGCGTATTGCACGGGGACCCTAACAGACGCCTCACTCCTTTCCCTCATCTCAGTTGTTCTTTCATTTTTTTATTATTATAAATAATGGAGATAGACGAGAGCATTTTCGGTGCATATATTAGGGTCATGTTACTCCAACGGGGTTGCGTTGTCGGCACAGTCCTGTCTGGTCTGTGTGCTGCGGCGATGCTCTGCCATCCGGTGACCCAACGCTTCTGTCCGCTGACCGAGTTTCGTCTCTTTGCTGACCGTGTAACGTCTGTCCGTCAGGGTGGTGGCCGTGAACGCCTGTCGGACGGCGCCGGAGGGCAGCGCCGGCCGGCTGCTGTCACTGCTGGACCAGCTGCGGCTGCCGGACGCCGGAGCGCTGCCCGACTGGGGTCTACATCCTGGTATGTTACTGGGAGCGGGGGTTACGGACAAAAGTACGTATCGCTAAAGTACGTAGGACAAAAGTCGTAAGCAAAAGTACTAGGATTTAAGTACGTATCGCAGAAGTACGTACAGTATAAAGTACGTATGGACAAAATACGTCAGGGACAAAAGTACGTATCGCAGAAGTACGTACAGTATAAAGTACGTATGGACAAAAGTACGTCAGGGACAAAAGTACGTATCGCAGAAGTACGTACAGTATAAAGTACGTATGGACAAAAGTACGTCAGGGACAAAAGTACGTATAGCTAATGTACGTAGGGTAAAAAGTACGTATGGACAAAAGTACGTCAGGGACAAAAGTACGTATCGGAGAAGTACGTAGGGTGTAAAGTACGTATGGACAAAAGTACGTCACGGACAAAAGTACGTATAGCTAATGTACGTAGGGTAAAAAGTACGTATGGACAAAGTACGTCACGGACAAAAGTACGTATGGCAGAAGTACGTAAGGGTATAAAGTACGTAAACGTATGGACAAAAGTGCGTCACGTACAAAAGTACATATAGCAAATGTACGTAGGGTATAATGAAGGATAAAGACGCAAGGTAAAGACCTTGGGCAACGCCCCATATAATCTATTTTCTACATAGGCCTACCAGGCCTACCTAAATTTTGTGCTACATCACCTGGAAGGCCAAATTTGTGCTCAATGTGTTCTTTGGACATTTTACTTTAAATTCCACCCTCAAATTCATTCACTTATGATCGGACTCCCAGCTAGGAAGTGATTTGTGAAGCAACTGCTAATGGGACATTTTGCCCCAACCCCAGGGCAAAACGCCCACGGCCTGAGGCAAGAAGCCCCATACTCTAGAGTCTAGCTTAAAGATTAAACATGGTATTGGCTAAATCTATATGAGAGATCCGTTAGACCGCGAGGCACGGCACTGAAGTTAGCACCTTCCATCCTATCAGGTGTTCAGCTATGACCTATTGTATGAGCAGGTTTTTCACGTGCCTCATAAGGCCAATAATAAATTATTGCAATGCAAATCATTAACAATACACTTCCTTTGCCATACAGTTGCTGAGAAAAATACATATAAATGCATAGAACTTGCTGTTCGCCAGCTACCGAACATTAGGAAGTGGGTAGTCCGAACAACACTGAGGTAAAACGCCCCATGGGGCTTTTTGCCCCGCGACCTACTGGGGCGTTTTACCCCATCATGTAGTTCGGTCAGCGAACAACGCCTTGTGCTCCAGCAACCATAATTTAACACGAACCAACCCGGCATTATAAGCGTTAGACAATAGTTGTTCAAAAAAGTCGTTAACCTGATGTGGACTACAAAAGAACGCGAGGATGCATAATCAGATGACCAAACATAAAAATCACTAAAAAAACAACACATTTTTGGCTATATCTCCCAGAGAGTTATCACAATTTCTTTCCAGAATGATCATATAGTGCACGTTTAACAGAAGAGAGGACACTTCCCAGAACCCTGTC